>NC_056454.1:52390987-52493487 GCF_018296145.1 Oncorhynchus tshawytscha
ACAGGGTCAGTAACTATATACAGGGTCAGTAGTTATATACAGGGTCAGTAGTTATATACAGGGCCCTTAGCTATAAAAGGGTCAGTAGTTAAAAACAGGGTCAGTAGTAATATACAGGGTCAATAGTTATATACAGGGTCAGTAGTTATATACAGGGTCAGTTCCAGGGTCAGTAGTTATATACAGGGTCAGTTCCAGGGTCAGTAGTTATATACAGGGTCAGTTCCAGGGTCAGTAGTTATATACAGGGTCAGTAGTTATATACAGGGTCGTAGTTATATACAGGGTCAGTAGTTATATAAGGGTCAGCAGTTATATACAGGGTCAGTAGTTATATACAGGGTCAGTAGTTATATACAGGGTCAGTTCCAGGGTCAGTAGTTATATACAGGGTCAGTAGTTATATACAGGGTCAGTAGTTATATACAGGGTCAGCAGTTATATACAGGGTCAGTAGTTATATACAGGGTCAGTTCCAGGGTCAGTAGTTATATACAGGGTCAGTAGTTATATACAGGGTCAGTAGTTATATACAGGGTCAGCAGTTATATACAGGGTCAGCAGTTATATACAGGGTCAGTTCCAGGGTCAGTAGTTATATACAGGGTCAGCAGTTATATACAGGGTCAGTAGTTATATACAGGGTCAGTAGTTATATACAGGGTCAGCAGTTATATACAGGGTCAGTAGTTATATACAGGGTCAGTAGTTATATACAGGGCCAGTAGTTATATAAAGGGTCAGTTCCAGGGTCAGTAGTTATATACAGGGTAAGTAGTTATATACAGGGTCAGTAGTTATATACAGGGTCAGTAGGTATATAGAGGGTCAGTAGCTATATACAGGGTCAGTAGCTATATACAGGGTCAGTAGTTATATACAGGGTCAGTTCCAGGGTCAGTAGTTATATACAGGGTCAGTAGGTATATACAGGGTCAGTAGTTATATACAGGGTCAGTAGTTATATACAGGGTCAGTAGTTATATAAAGGGTCAGTTTCAGGGTCAGTAGTTATATACAGGGTCAGTAGTTATATACAGGGTCAGTAGCTATATACAGGGTCAGTAACTATATACAGGGTCAGTAGTTATATACAGGGTCAGTAGCTCTATACAGGGTCAGTAGTTATATACAGGGTCAGTAGTTATATACAGGGTCAGTAGTTATATACATGGCCCTTAGCTCTAAAAGGGTCAGTAGTTATATACAGGGTCAGTTCCAGGGTCAGTAGTTATATACAGGGTCAGTAGCTATATACAGGGTCAGTAGTTATATACAGGGTCCGTTCCAGGGTCAGTAGTTATATACAGGGTCAGTAGTTATATAAAGGGTCAGTTTCAGGGTCAGTAGTTATATACAGGGTCAGTAGTTATATACAAGGTCAGTAGCTATATACAGGGTCAGTAACTATATACCGGGTCAGTAGTTATACACAGGGTCAGTAGCTCTATACAGGGTCAGTAGTTATATACAGGGTCAGTAGTTATATACAGGGTCAGTAGTTATATACAGGGTCAGTAGTTATATACAGGGCCCTTAGCTCTAAAAGGGTCAGTAGCTATATACAGGGTCAGTAACTATATACAGGGTCAGTAGTTATATACAGGGTCAGTAGCTCTATACAGGGTCAGTAGTTATATACAGGGTCAGTAGTTATATACAGGGTCAGTAGTTATATACAGGGCCCTTAGCTCTAAAAGGGTCAGTAGTTAAAAACAGGGGCAGTAGTTATATACATGGTCAATAGTTATATACAGGGTCAGTAGTTATATACAGGGTCAGTAGTTATATAAAGGGTCAGTTTCAGGGTCAGTAGTTATATAGAGGGACAGTAGCTATATAGAGGGACAGTAGTTATATACAGGGTCAGTAGTTATATGAGGGACAGTAGCTATATACAGGGACAGTAGCTATATAGAGGGACAGTAACTATATAGAGGGACAGTAGTTATATACAGGGTCAGTAGTTATATGAGGGACAGTAGCTATATACAGGGACAGTAACTATATAGAGGGACAGTAACTATATAGAGGGACAGTAGCTATATACAGGGACAGTAACTATATAGAGGACAGTAGTTATATGAGGGACAGTAGCTATATACAGGGACAGTAGCTATATAGAGGGACAGTAACTATATAGAGGGACAGTAGTTATATGAGGGACAGTAGTTATATACAGGGACAGTAGCTATATAGAGGGACAGTAACTATATAGAGGGACAGTAGCTATATACAGGGACAGTAACTATATAGAGGGACAGTAGTTATATGAGGGACAGTAGCTATATACAGGGACAGTAGCTATATAGAGGGACAGTAACTATATAGAGGGACAGTAGCTATATAGAGGGACAGTAACTATATAGAGGGACAGTGCCAATACAATCTTCAGGGATACTGGAGTTAAAGACTTGTAAAGGGGACACACTCTTTTCACACCACTTTCATACAAAGTGATTTTCTTAGCAGGTTAGGAGAACATCTTCACAAACTTAACCCTTTTCCTAACCTTAACCTCAGTGTCCCAACCTGCTGCATGAGTTCTCCTATAACCTGCTCTGAAAAAGTAACTTCTTTATTGAAGTGGCATGAAAAGAGTGTTTGTCATGTGTATCTGGGTACAGACAGAACAGAAGAACAGAACAACCTGGAGAATGTATGAAGTGCAGTTCACGACCAAAAAACTACTTTAACGATGTAAACTTCACCTCCATCTGGCGAGCTGGGGCTGACTCTCCCAGGAGACAGTCGGTTCTGTTCCAGGCCGGGGGACCAGCGCTGTGGCGCTGCCTGGGGCATCGCTCTGCCCGTCTGACCGCCAAAAGATGACAAAGAGGACGAAGACGGAGGAAAAGGCGAGAAAGGCTGTTGCTGTAAAGCGGTCGGGTAGTCTGACGGCCAGTGTAGCTGCTGGGTGGGGGAGCCGTCTGCGGTGTTAACAGGGGGGGGACCCAGACTGAAACTACTAGATCCGTAGGTGTGAATATTGACGTAAGGTGCAGGTGAGATCACTGGGGAAGTTACATGTTGTGGAGATGACGCTGCTACAGGAGCGAGGGTTGATTGTGTTTGAGCGGCTCGGGAGTTGGACCCCGATGCAGCAACGGAGTGACCAGACACGGTGGTGTTGGCGAGGGGGCTGACTCTGGCGGATGGGGAGGAGGGTGTCCCTGTCCCGGTCTGTCCCACCGCGCCCGAGGCATAACCGATGGAAGGAGACAGAGGTGACAGAGAAGACAGAGGGGTGGTGGCTGGCGAGGAGACCAGAACAACAGCTGTTGATGATGAGTTGACAACAGCACGAGTGGGGCTGCGACTCAATGACGTCGACGTGCGCGTTTCAGGTGCTTCGCTGGCGCTGCATCCACTAGTGTGGAATTGACCGTTCCCGGTGTTGGTGGGCGAGGGGCTACTGCATCCACTAGCGGTACCCTGCACAGACCTGGTCAACAGGGGGGGCTGTATCTGCGGTTTCAGTTGGAACGGAACCGTCGCTTTCATGGGCAGGAGGCGACTGAACACACTGCCTCCCGAAGCTCCCGAGACGCCAGTTGTAGCGCCGACTCCACCACCGGTTTCGCCGCTTGGCATAGATGTCGGAGACCCGTTTCTTCTCACTCTTTGAGACATTATTTGTTCTCAATAGTAAAAAAAAAAAAAAAAATATCGAAAAAAACTGCTATTACAACGACCTCAGCATATGAATAAGTGTAAAACCTAGCCTATATTTCAATATATGTATTTTGTCGAGAGAGCCTATCCAGTTAGGTTATTCCCTAACGCTTCTACATATTCCACCGGTCGCTCCTTATCGCTCCACATCCGTGACCGAAGCAGGCTGAAACGATTTCACAGCCACGCAGCTAACGTCTCCTACTGACCACGTACTCCCTGCCTCTCATTGGCTAACACTATCCCTCTGAGAACTTCTTATTGGCTCGTCAATTAAAAGCCCGCCTTAGAATTGATCACACGCACAATACATGGTTTATTCAAGCAACTTTCCCCTATTGCGTTATAAAGTGGTAATAATGTATTGGTGACCAATCAATTACATTTCGAATGATAAACAAACTATATTTAAAATGTTTCAATTATGTAATGGCAAGCCATGAATGCTCTAATGATAGTGAATCTAAACACAGTTGCATCCATAGCCTAACATTTTAATCAACAGTCCCATCAATTTCAGATTGAGATGATATTTTCACTTAAATCCCTGTTGATGTGTAGTGGCAAGAACTACAAACGGTACAAGATTACTTTGGTAAAGAGTGTGTTTTGAACAAGCTACGAGTGTTAGAAAAATGACCCTCATGTGGACAAATAATTTACCTAAAACTGCGTCACAACAAATCTGAAACAGCTAACACTTATCAGATACTCATAGTGGAAACATTTTACGGATTTAAAAAGTTGTTGTTGCAGTTCTCTATAGCTGAGAATCGTATTATACCCCCCAAAACTGCCTTGCTACGGCTGTACATGAGGCCCTCATCATTCAGGATGAGGTCTACTAGTATAGGATGAGGTCTACTAGTGTAGGATGAGGTATACTCATGTAGGATGAGGTCTACTAGTATAGGATGAGGCCCTCATCATTCAGGATGAGGTCAACTAGTATAGGATGAGGTCTACTAGTATAGGATGAGGTCTACTAGTGTAGGATGAGGTATACTCATGTAGGATGAGGTCTACTAGTATAGGATGAGGCCCTCATCATTCAGAATGAGGTCTACTAGTATAGGATGAGGCCCTCATCATTCAGGATGAGGTCAACTAGTATAGGATGAGGTCTACTAGTGTAGGATGAGGTATACTCATGTAGGATGAGGTCTACTAGTATAGGATGAGGCCCTCATCATTCAGAATGAGGTCTACTAGTATAGGATGAGGCCCTCATCATTCAGGATGAGGTCTACTAGTATAGGATGAGGCCCTCATCATTCAGGATGAGGTCTACTAGTATAGGATGAGGCCCTCATCATTCAGGATGAGGTCTACTAGTATAGGATGAGGTATACTCGTGTAGGATGAGGCCCTCATCATTCAGGATGAGGTCTACTAGTATAGGATGAGGTCTACTAGTATAGGATGAGGTCTACTAGTGCAGGATGAGGTCTACTAGTGCAGGATGAGGTCTACTAGTATAGGATGAGGCCCTCATCATTCAGGATGAGGTCTACTAGTATAGGATGAGGTCTACTAGTGCAGGATGAGGTCTACTAGTATAGGATGAGGTCTACTAGTGCAGGATGAGGTCTACTAGTGCAGCATGAGGTCTACTAGTGTAGGATGAGGTCTACTAGTGTAGGATGAGGTCTACTAGTGTAGGATGAGGTGTACTAGTGCAGGATGAGGTATACTAGTATAGGATGATGTATACTAGTGCAGGATGAGGTCTACTAGTGCAGGATGAGGTGTACTAGTGCAGGATGAGGTCTACTAGTGTAGGATGAGGTCTACTCGTGTAGGATGAGGTCTACTAGTGCAGGAGGATGTATACTAGTGTAGGATGAGGTCTACTAGTGTAGGAGGATGTCTACTAGTGTAGGATGAGGTTGAGGTCTACTAGTGTAGAATGAGGTGTACTAGTGCAGGATGAGGTATACTAGTATAGGATGATGTATACTAGTGCAGGATGAGGTCTACTAGTGCAGGATGAGGTGTACTAGTGCAGGATGAGGTCTACTAGTGTAGGATGAGGTCTACTCGTGTAGGATGAGGTCTACTAGTGCAGGAGGATGTCTACTAGTGTAGGATGAGGTCTACTAGTGTAGGAGGATGTCTACTAGTGCAGGATGAGGTGTACTAGTGCAGGATGAGGTCTAATAGTGAAGGATGAGGTCTACTAGTGTAGGATGAGGTGTACTAGTGCAGGATGAGGTGTACTAGTGTAGGATGAGGTGTACTAGTGAAGGATGAGGTCTACTAGTGCAGGATGAGGTCTACTAGTGCAGGATGAGGTCTACTAGTGCAGGATGAGGTCTACTAGTGCAGGATGAGGTCTACTAGTGCAGGATGAGGTCTACTAGTGTAGGATGATGTCTACTCGTGCAGGATGAGGTCTACTAGTGTAGGATGAGGTTTACTAGTGCAGGATGAGGTCTACTAGTGTAGGATGATGTCTACTTGTGCAGGATGATGTCTACTCGTGCAGGATGAGGTCTACTAGTGTAGGATGAGATTTACTAGTGCAGGATGAGGTCTACTAGTGTAGGATGAAATAAAATAAAACATTTTCAAATCAAATTTTATTGGTCACATATAAATGGTTGGCAAATGATTATTGCGAGTGTAGCAAAATGCTTGTAAAGATGAGACCCACTAGTCCAGGGATCAACTACAGCCCTGACCTTCAGTTACACAATCAAAACACAAGGCTTATTTAATGGGCAGCAACCCAAATGGCACCCTATTCCCAAAGTGCACTACTTTTAACCAGGGGCCATAGTGCTCTAGTCAAAAGTAGTGCCCTATGTAGAGAATAGGGTGCCATTTGGGAAACATGCGAAGTTAAGAAGTCAATTGACATGAAAAAATCTATTCTCAGTAATATAATCTTTAATCAATGGGGTAATGTAATGCAAGCTTTCATTCATCGATAATTGCATTTTTAAACATTTCCAGAGCAGGCTAGAGTATGAGATATCATTTGTTATTTTATTTCAAAGCGCTTATTTTACAAACTTCAATAGAAAACAGAGTTGCTTTTCGGGCTAAGGAGAGATACAGGACCAGAGCTCTGAAGGAAACCATCTACTTCAACATGAATTGTGTCCCCCAGGTGGCACCCTACTTATTCCCCATGTAGTGCACTACTTTTGACCTGAACCCTATGGGCCCTAACCCTATGGGCCCTGAGCTCTATGGGCCCTAACCCTATGGGCCCTGACCTCTATGGGCCCTGACCTCTATGGGCCCTAACCCTATGGGCCCTGAGCTCTATGGGCCCTAACCCTATGGGCCCTGACCTCTATGGGCCCTAACCCTATGGGCCCTGACCTCTATGGGCCCTAACCCTATGGGCCCTGACCTCTATGGGCCCTGACCTCTATGGGCCCTAACCCTATGGGCCCTAACCCTATGGGCCCTGACCTCTATGGGCCCTAACCCTATGGGCCCTAACCCTATGGGCCCTGACCTCTATGGGCTCTGACCTCTACCTGACCTCTATGGGCCCTAACCCTATGGGCCCTGACCTCTATGGGCCCTAACCCTATGGGCCCTGACCTCTATGGGCCCTAACCCTATGGGCCCTAACCCTATGGGCCCTGACCTCTATGGGCCCTGACCTCTATGGGCCCTAACCCTATGGGCCCTGACCTCTATGGGCCCTGACCTCTATGGGCCCTAACCCTATGGGCCCTGACCTCTATGGGCCCTAACCCTATGGGCCCTGCCCTCTATGGGCCCTAACCTCTATGGGCCCTGACCTCTATGGGCCCTGACCTCTATGGGCCCTGACTTCTATGGGCCCTAACCCTATGGGCCCTGACCTCTATGGGCCCTAACCCTATGGGCCCTGACCTCTATGGGCCCTGACCTCTATGGGCCCTAACCCTATGGACCCTGAGCTCATGGGCCCTGGTCAAAAGTAGTGCACTAGACAGTATGACGAGTAGGATGCCATTTGACAAACAGCTCACTATAACCACAACAACACATCCGACATTCACCCTGGATCTTTAATCACTTTTCAAGTCTTTTTTTTTTTTAAGGTGACAGACAACACAGTTTTACAAAAGTCATTTCCAGACCAAACAAAATGTAGTGTAATGTATTTGGCAGTTATTAAGATGTGAATGGATATCAGTGATGGATACAGCAGTGTCAGTCAGGACAATGTATTGTATAGTAACCTGTTTTTTGCATATTAAAGCACAGCGCTCAAAAGTTCACAAAGCCTTAGGATAGTCTGTTCCGGACTTAAATATTACATTGTTATATCAGAATATCACTGAGTAGGGTAGAAATTGAAGGGTCCACAATAGAATACTTTATGTGGGACGTAGATTGGATGGAGTCAGTGATGAATAAGGTATATATCTAGTCCAAATTAGTCATACAGACCACGTGACTTCCTCAGTGGTAAAATCCCTGTTTTAATATTCCTCTCATCTTTATTTCATATGGTTAATTTATAATCTTACCGTAATGACCTTAATAATGTCCTGCATGCTTTCTGAGTGGCATATATCTACAGTGTGATACAGTATAAATAAGTGTGCTATAAACAACACAGTACTGTAGCAATGTTCTTGGTCCCATAGCAACGGTTGTATGTACAGTGGCCTTCAGAAAGGATTCACACCTTTTTAACTTCTCCCACATTGTGTTGTTACAGCCTGAATTTAAAATGGTTTACAGACTGAATTTAAAATGGTTTACAGTCTGATTTTAAAATGGTTTACAGTCTGAATTTAAAATGGTTTACAGTCTGATTTTAAAATGGTGTACAGTCTGATTTTAAAATGGTGTACAGTCTGATTTTAAAATGGTTTACAGTCTGATTTTAAAATGGTTTACAGTCTGAATTTTAAATGGTTTACAGTCTGAATTACAATGTAATACACAATACCTGATCTACACGCAATACCCCATAATGTCAAAGTGGAATTTTGTTAGTCTAATTTTTTATTTATTAATAAAACATTTTAAGCTGAAATGTCTTGAGTCAATAAGTATTCAACCCCTTTATGGTAAGCCTAAATAAGTTCAGGAGTAAAAGTGTGCTTAACAAATCTCATAATAAGTTGCATGGACTCATTCCGTGTTCAATAATATTGGTTAACATGATTTTTAAATGACTACCTCATCTCTGTACCCCAACACATACAGATAATTGTAAGGTCCCTCAATCGAGCAGTGAATTTCAAACACATATTCAACCACAAAGACCAAGGAGATTTTTCAATGCCTCGCAAAGAAGGGCACCGGTTGGTAGATGGGTAAAATGTGTAATATCCCTTTGAGCAAGGTGAAGTTATAATTAGGCTTTGGATGGTGTATCAATACACCCAGTCGCTACAAAGATACAGACGTCCTTCCTAACTCAGTTGCCGGAGAGGAAGGAAACCGCTCAGGATTTTCACCATGAAGCCAATGGTGACCTTAAAACAGTTACAGAGTGTAATGACTGTGATAGGAGAAAACAACTGAGGATGGATAAACATTGTAGTTACTCCATAGTTACTCCATAATACTAACCTAAATGACAGATTTAAAAAAGCCTGTACAGAATAAAAATACTCCAAAACATGCATCCTGTTTGCAACAAGGCACTTAAGTAATACTGAAAACATTTCGGCAAAGAAATTAACTTTTTGTCCTGAATAAAGCGTTTTGTTTGGGGCAAATCCAACACAACACATCACTCAGTACCACTTCATATTTTCAAGCATGGCGGTGGCTGCATCATGTTATGGGTATGCTTGTCATTGGCAAGGACTAGGGAGTTATTAGGATAAAAATAAACGGTAGACAGCTATAAGCACAGCCAAAATCCTAGAGGAAAGTCTGGTTCAGTCTGTGTTCCAATAGACAATGAGGAGATGAATTCGCCTTTCAGAAGGACAATAACCTAAAACAAGGCCAAATCTACACTTTAGTTACTTACCAAGAAGATATTGAATATTCCTGAGTGGTCTAGTTACAGTTTTGACTTAAATCGGCTTGAAGATCTATGGAAAGACTTGAATATGGTTATCTAATAATGATCAACAATCAACTTGACAGAGCTTGAAGAATTGTTTAAAGAATAATGGGCAAATATTGTACAATCCAGGTGTGCAAAGCTCTTAGAGACTTACCCAGAAAGACTCACAGCTGTAATCACTCTTAGAGACTTACCCAGAAAGACTCACAGCTGTAATCACTCTTAGAGACTTACCCAGAAAGACTCACAGCTGTAATCACTCTTAGAGACTTACCCAGAAAGACTCACAGCTGTAATCACTCTTAGAGACTTACCCAGAAAGACTCACAGCTGTAATCACTCTTAGAGACTTACCCAGAAAGACTCACAGCTGTAATCACTCTTAGAGACTTACCCAGAAAGACTCACAGCTGTAATCACTCTTAGAGACTTACCCAGAAAGACTCACAGCTGTAATCACTCTTAGAGACTTACCCAGAAAGACTCACAGCTGTAATCACTCTTAGAGACTTACCCAGAAAGACTCACAGCTGTAATCATCAGAAAGACTCTGTAATCACTCTTAGAGACTTACCCAGAAAGACTCACAGCTGTAATCACTCTTTCTAGAAAGACTTACCCAGAAAGACTCACAGCTGTAATCACTCTTAGAGACTTACCCAGAAAGACTCATTAGCTGTAATCACCATTTTAGAGACTTAAAACAAAAGACTAAGTCAGCTGTAATCACTCTTAGAGACTGTATGTTGCAGAAAGACTAGTATAGCTGTAATCACTATCTTATACACACAATTACTTACAGAAAGACTATAACAGCTGTAAACACATTGCTGTTTCTACAAAGTATTCTAGTTAGTATTTGCAAAAATGTCAAAAAACATATTTTCACTTTGTCATTATGGGTCGATTGGTGTCGATTGGTGAATATTGAATAAATATTATTAAATGAATATTTCATCCATTTTGAATTCAGACTGCAAAACAAAATGTTGAATAAGTCAAGGGGTATGATTTTTTTCTGAAGCCACTGTATGTTGCAGTATGTATAGTATATCTAGGTAACTGCACTATCTATATATACACACAATTACTTACACCAAAGAGGTGAGCCTATAACACATAAACACATTAGTGTCGCATTTCCAATGAGAGAAGATACCCCAGTCTGGAAACACAACCCTAACACATCAGAGTTGAGACGCTGAACATCAAAAAGAGAACCCCACTGTGAGGAGTCCTCAATCAAGGAATAGAACCATGACACATCAAGACAGCTATATACCAGAGAGAACCCTGAAATCAGGGGCTCACAAATGTCAACAGAAGAGAAACATTTTGATTGATTTTACATCAGAGTATTGTTGAAAATGTAAAAAATATATATTAAAAAAACGTGACAGATGAGAATACTTGGGTTTTGGCTTTAGTTTTCGTCTCCAACATCAATCTTCAAGAGAAGAGAACCCTGACACATCAAGAGAACCCTGACACATCAAGAGAAGAGAACCCTGACACATCAAGAGAAGAGACCCTGACACATCAAGAGAAGAGAACCCTGACACATCAAGAGAAGAACCTGACACATCAAGAGAACCCTGACACATCAAGAGAACCCTGACACATCAAGAGAAGAGAACCCTGACACATCAAGAGAACCCTGACACATCAAGAGAACCCTGACACATCAAGAGAAGAGAACCCTGACACATCAAAAAGTGGAGAATGCTTACCTTAACATTTGTATAGAACATTCAGAGAATTATCTCCTCTCCGAACCAAAAACACATTTAACAATATGTAGATTGACAAACTTTCCAAAAGGTGAACAGTTTATTGTAGGGTAGTTTACATGTTATAAGTTCCAGGTATGTGGGTGGGTTCCATGTAGGTTTACGTAGCTATAAATTAGTAGTAATTTACAGTTCTGTTCATAGCACAGCTGAAATGGAATGTGGGATAGAATGATGTTACCCAACCCACTAGTCAGCTAACATGTCCAATTGGTCTATTAACCATCCTCCAGGAGTCTAGACTAGACTAGAGCATGGTGAATATAGAGTAGAGGACTGACTGTCTGTTAACCCTCCTCCAGTAGTCTAGACTAGAGCATGGTGAATATAGAGTAGAGGACTGACTGTCTGTTAACCCTCCTCCAGTAGTCTAGACTAGAGCATGGTGAATATAGAGTAGAGGACTGTCTGTTAACCCTCCTCCAGTAGTCTAGACTAGAACATGGTGAATATAGAGTAGAGGACTGAGTGTCTGTTAACCCTCCTCCAGTAGTCTAGACTAGACTAGAGCATGGTGAATATAGAGTAGAGGACTGTCTGTTAACCCTCCTCCAGTAGTCTAGATTAGAGCATGGTGAATATAGAGTAGAGGACTGTCTGTTAACCCTCCTCCAGGAGTCTAGACTAGACTGGAGCATGGTGAATATAGAGTAGAGGACTGACTGTCTGTTAACCCTCCTCCAGGAGTCTAGACTAGAGCATGGTGAATATAGAGTAGAGGACTGTCTGTTAACCCTCCTCCAGGAGTCTAGACTAGACTAGAGCATGGTGAATATAGAGTAGAGGACTGTCTGTCTGTTAACCCTCCTCCAGGAGTCTAGACTAGACTAGAGCATGGTGAATATAGAGTAGAGGACTGACTGTCTGTTAACCCTCCTCCAGTAGTCTAGACTAGACTAGAGCATGTTGAATATAGAGTAGAGGACTGTCTGTTAACCCTCCTCCAGTAGTCTAGATTAGAGCATGGTGAATATAGAGTAGAGGACTGTCTGTTAACCCTCCTCCAGGAGTCTAGACTAGACTAGAGCATGGTGAATATAGAGTAGAGGACTGACTGTCTGTTAACCCTCCTCCAGTAGTCTAGACTAGAGCATGAATATAGAGTAGAGGACTGATGTCTGTTAACCCTCCTCCAGTAAGACTAGCATGAATATAGAGTAGAGGACTGACTGTCTGTTAACCCTCCTCCAGTAGTCTAGATTAGAGCATGGTGAATATAGAGTAGAGGACTGAATGTCTGTTAACCATCCTCCAGTAGTCTAGACTAGACTAGAGCATGGTGAATATAGAGTAGAGGACTGACTGTCTGTTATCCCTCCTTCAGTAGTCTAGACTAGAGCATGGTGAATATAGAGTAGAGGACTGTCTGTTAACCCTCCTCCAGTAGTCTAGACTAGAGCATGGTGAATATAGAGTAGAGGACTGTCTGTTAACCCTCCTCCAGGAGTCTAGACTAGAGCATGGTGAATATAGAGTAGAGGACTGTCTGTTAACCCTCCTCCAGGAGTCTAGACTAGACTAGAGCATGGTGAATATAGAGTAGAGGACTGTCTGTCTGTTAACCCTCCTCCAGGAGTCTAGACTAGACTAGAGCATGGTGAATATAGAATAGAGGACTGACTGTCTGTTAACCCTCCTCCAGTAGTCTACTCTATATTCACCATGCTCTAGTCTAGACTCCTGGAGGAGGGTTAACAGACAGTCCTCTACTCTATATTCACCATGCTCTAGTCTAGACTACTGGAGAAGGGATAACAGACAGTCAGTCCTCTACTCTATATTCACCATGCTCTAGTCTAGACTACTGGAGGAGGGGTAACAGACATTCAGTCCTCTACTCTATATTCACCATGCTCTAGTCTAGAGGACTGAATGTCTGTTACCCCTCCTCCAGTAGTCTAGACTAGAGCATGGTGAATATAGAGTAGAGGACTGACTGTCTGTTATCCCTTCTCCAGTAGTCTAGACTAGAGCATGGTGAATATAGAGTAGAGGACTGTCTGTTAACCCTCCTCCAGGAGTCTAGACTAGAGCATGGTGAATATAGAGTAGAGGACTGTCTGTTAACCCTCCTCCAGTAGTCTAGACTAGAGCATGGTGAATATAGAGTAGAGGACTGACTGTCTGTTAACACTCCTCCAGGAGTCCAGACTAGAGCATGGTGAATATAGAGTAGAGGACTGTCTGTCTGTTAACCCTCCTCCAGTAGTCTAGACTAGACTAGAGCATGGTGAATATAGAGTAGAGGACTGACTGTCTGTTAACCCTCCTCCAGGAGTCTAGACTTGAGCATGGTGAATATAGAGTAGAGGACTGACTGTCTGTTAACACTCCTCCAGGAGTCTAGACTAGACTAGAGCATGGTGAATATAGAGTAGAGGACTGACTGTCTGTTAACCCTCCTTCAGTAGTCTAGACTAGACTAGAGCATGGTGAATATAGAGTAGAGGACTGACTGTCTGTTAACACTCCTCCAGGAGTCTAGACTAGACTAGAGCATGGTGAATATAGAGTAGAGGACTGACTGTCTGTTAACCCTCCTCCAGTAGTCTAGACTAGAGCATGGTGAATATAGAGTAGAGGACTGACTGTCTGTTAACCCTCCTCCAGTAGTCTAGATTAGAGCATGGTTAATATAGAGTAGAGGACTGTCTGTTAACCCTCCTCCAGGAGTCTAGACTAGACTAGAGCATGGTGAATATAGAGTAGAGGACTGACTGTCTGTTAACCCTCCTCCAGTAGTCTAGACTAGAGCATGGTGAATATAGAGTAGAGGACTGACTGTCTGTTAACCCTCCTCCAGTAGTCTAGACTAGACTAGAGCATGGTGAATATAGAGTAGAGGACTGACTGTCTGTTAACACTCCTCCAGGAGTCTAGACTAGACTAGAGCATGGTGAATATAGAGTAGATGACTGACTGTCTGTTAACCCTCCTCCAGGAGTCTAGACTAGAGCATGGTGAATATAGAGTAGAGGACTGACTTTCTGTTTCCCCTCCTCCAGTAGTCTTGAGTAGAGCATGGTGAATATAGAGTAGAGGACTGTCTGTTAACCCTCCTCCAGTAGTCTAGACTAGAGCAGGGTGAATATAGAGTAGAGGACTGTCTGTCTATGTACAGCATAGCTACGCACATTTACATAAGAAAAAAAACCTAAACATTAATAAAATTATATTTGAACTTACTCTGCCGATTGTCCATAGGGTTGGTCCTTCAGCTGGTTGAAATTTAAGACAAAATATCCACAGTTATCAATTCAATCCAATGTTAATAGTCACATACTTCTGTAGACGACAGGTGTAGACTAACAGTGAAAGGCTGACTGACAGGTCCTTTTCCAACAATGCAGTTTATTATTAAACAGACTTCAAAATGCACATCTCTGTGTGTGGCAAATCCTTTTCTTTTGCTCATGACCCAAAGGCACGTGAAGTACCGCCAGGCGACGCGTACTGACCCAAGTCTTGCCGGTGTTTACATGGTTCTGTGCATGCGTCAAGGCGACAAGCGTTTTCAAAGGTGTTACCAGCTCTCTAAAAAGGCTGTTAAATACTACTACTGTGGATATTTCAACCAGCTGAAGGACAAACCGGACAGACAACTGGTAACGGAAGTTCAAATGTCATTTTATTCAACATTCTGGCTCGTAAGGAAACGAGCAGTGCTTTGATTCAGACTGTATACCAATAATTGGTCTGGTTTATTAAGCTAGGCAGGGGACTGACTGGGTAGAGAGAACAGTGAAAGGTTTAGAATAATGATGAGTGTCTTCTGAAGAGGAGTTCAACGGTCAGTCGGAGTAGACTGACGTTAAACTGTCGCTAATTTGTTTTTGTAACAGAACAAAATCCCATGTCCTTATAGACAGCTGCAGATACCTCATGTCCTTATAGACAGCTGCAGATACCTCTAATGTCCTTGTAGACAGCTGCAGATACCTCTAATGTCCTTGTAGACAGCTGCAGATATCTCTAATGTCCTTGTAGACAGCTGCAGATATCTCTAATGTCCTTGTAGACAGCTGCAGATATCTCTAATGTCCTTGTAGACAGCTGCAGAAACCTCATGTCCTTGTAGACAGCTGCAGATATCTCTAATGTCCTTATAGAGAGCTGCAGATACCTCATGTCCTTGTAGACAGCTGTCTCATTCAGGGACATGTGACAGAGAGCAGGACAGCTACTACTAATGATAATAATAAGGGTACTGTTTACAATGTCATAATAACAACAGAAGTAACCGCTGCGAAGAACACATAAAAAATGGTTTAAACTTCAACGCTAAAGCCTGTCGGACATTTAACAATGTGATGGAAAAACGAATACTTAAACATTACTGAATGTACTGAAGCATAAACGGGGGCTCCCGAGTGGCGCAGTGGTTTAAGGCACTGCATCTCAGTGCACGACAGTCCCTGGTTCGAATCCAGCCTGTATCACATCCGTGATCGGGAGTCCCATAGAGCGGCGCACAATTGGCCCGGGTTTGGCCCGGCGTCGTCCGAGTTTGGCCCGGCGTCGTCCGGGTTTGGCCCGGCGTAGGCGGTCAATGTAAATAAGAATTTGTTCTGAAACCGACTTGCCTGGTTAAATAATAAGAATATAACATTACTGAATGTACTATGCATAAACATTACTGGAAACCAATGAGCATCTAACCCAGTCTTAAAGACCCACTGCTCCTGCTTGATCAGTCTTGTCTTTTCTCTTAATGTTTTTTAGACCAGTTACCATGGTCACTAGATGATTGACATCACTTTTTTTTTTTTTTTGAAGTGCGAAAACAATAAAACAACATTGTTCAAAATTCAAAAAACAGCCGTACGTACAATCATACAATGACTTATGTGGAACAGCATTTATAATGGAAGCAAGTGAAGCCAATGTCGCTGCATAGCTATATTCTGTTTTAAAGTTCTTCAAAGTAAAGAAAAAGTTGAGAAGAAAAGAATATCATAATTTATAAGTGCTTCTTTCTTGACAATTGATTCTCTTGCAGTCACATCGTTTCTTCTCCTTCTGACGGAATTTGAACCAGGAAATCAGGAAACCAAGGAAACCGGAGCATGCTGTCATACAGGTAGGCAACGCCTCAAATGACACCCTATTCACAACAGACCCTATCGACCATATCGGCTCTGGTCGAAAGTAGTGCACTATATAGGGAATAGGGTGTTATTGTAGACACAGCCGTAGCCTAAGGAGGCCACGCCCTCCTCAATGTGTTCCCGAAAATCGAATGTAGCCAGCATAATGAAAAACGTTGCCAGCTATGGAGGTGTGGGAGGTCAGGGCAACACATTCTGCCCCCCCTCCAAAAAAAAATCACATTTGGTGGCATCTGATACACCCCAATTTGTTAAAGTCATTGAAGTAGCCGACCACATAAAGGTTAGTAGCCAGCTGGGTGTAGTTGGCAAACAGGCAGCTGGCATTTCTGCAACACACTGCCCACCTGTTATCACACCCTGCTCCAGGGGTCAGGGTTCACAGGCAGGTCATGCCAGGGTCACAGGGGTCAGAGGTCATGGTGGCTGTGGTAGTCCCCCCTCCTACCAGGTAGACGGCAGTGGAGGACTTGGAGCGACAGGTTCCGTTGTTGTTTACCTCTCCAACCTGCGTATCCATGGAGACCACCCAGGTGGAGGGGCGCCACCTCTTCAGGGAGTACGGTGTCTTGACACGACGTTTGATCTTCTCACCTGACCCTCCCTGGCCGTCCAGCGACGAACCATCACCTGGGGACACGGGAGACACCACAGACAGGTATTAGAACCTGAGAAACAAACACTGATCAAGATAGTTCAATTGTTTTACATGTCAGTCATTTAGCAGACGCTCTTGTCCAGAGAGACTTACAGTTAGTGAGTCATTTAGCAGACGCTCTTGTCCAGAGAGACTTACAGTTAGTGAGTCATTTAGCAGACGCTCTTGTCCAGAGAGACTTACAGTTAGTGAGTCATTTAGCAGACGCTCTTGTCCAGAGAGACTTACAGTTAGTGAGTCATTTAGCAGACGCTCTTGTCCAGAGAGACTTACAGTCAGTACATTCATCTTCAGATAGCTAGGTGGACCAGTCATAGTCAGAACATTCATCTCCAGATAGCTAGATGGTACCACCACATATCAGTCATAGTCAGGACATTCATCTCCAGATAGCTAGGTGGACCAGTCATAGCCAGTACATTCATCTCCAGATAGCTAGGTGGACCAGTCATAGCCAGGACATTCATCTCCAGATAGCTTACAGGTAGTGAGTCATTTAGCAGACACTCTTGTCCAGAGAGACTTACAGGACCAGTCATAGCCAGGACATTCATCTCCAGATAGCTAGGTGGTACCACCACATAACAGTCATAGCCAGGACATTCATCTCCAGATAGCTTGGTGGACCAGTCATAGCCAGGACATTCATCTCCAGATAGCTAGATGGTACCACCAATATCAGTCATAGTCAGGACATTCATCTCCAGATAGCTAGGTGGACCAGTCATAGCCAGTACATTCATCTCCAGATAGGGGTGGACCAAGAGAGCCTGAGGACATTCATCTCCAGATAGCTTGGTGGACCAGTCAGGTAGGGAGGACATTCATCTCCAGATAGCCTGAAGGTGGGACCACCTGTTCTGTGGATAACAGTCATAGTCAGGACATTCATCTCCAGATAACCTGAAGGTAGGGACCAGTCTGCCAGGACATTCATCTCCAGATAGCTAGGTGGTACCACCAGATAACCTCATAGCCAGGACATTCATCTCCAGATAACCTGATGGTACCACCACATATCAGTCATAAGGTAGGGAGGACATTCATCCTTAATAAAGAAGCTAACCTAAACAGGGGGAGTGGGGGTAACCATTGGGGTGCCAGGACAGAGAAGTTGTTGTTCTGTAGATAACTGAAGGGGGGGAGGGACAGTGCTGTTCTGTAGGGGTGGGAGGGCCAAGAGACCTGAGGTGGCAAAATGGAGTGATCGGGTTGGGGTGTAGGGTTGGAGTAGAGCCTGAAGGTAGGGAGGACAGTTGCTGGTCTGTAGATAGCCTGAAGGTAGGGAGGACAGTTGCTGTTCTGTAGATAACCTGAAGGTAGGGAGGGACAGTTCCTCTTGGTGTTCTGTGGATAACCTGAAGGTAGGGAGGACAGTTGCTGTTCTGTAGATAACCTGAAGGTAGGGAGGGGCAGTTGCTGTTCTGTAGATAACCTGAAGGTAGGGAGGGACAGTTGCTGTTCTGTAGATAACCTGAAGGTAGGGAGGGACAGTTGCTGTTCTGTAGATAACCTGAAGGTAGGGAGGGACAGTTGCTGTTCTGTAGATTACCTGAAGGTAGGGAGGGGCAGTTGCTGTTCTGTAGATAACCTGAAGGTAGGGAGGGGCAGTTGCTGTTCTGTAGATAACCTGAAGGTAGGGAGGGGCAGTTGCTGTTCTGTAGCACCATGGTCTTGTAGTGGATATGAGGCTTCGATATTCCTCTCTGTTCCTTCTATTTCCATCAGAACCATAAGGTGCTCATACCTTTAGTTGGAGAATGCTACCCTCTGGTGGTTGAGGTGTAAAACTTCAAACAGTTGTTGTCAGACACACACACACACACACACACACACACACACACACACACACACACACACACACACACACACACACACACACACACACACACACACACACACACACACACACACACACACACACACACACACACACACACACACACACACACACACACACACACACACACACACACACACACACACACAAACACATAACCACATACACACACACCAAACACATAACCACATACCCACACAACCACACAACCACACACCCACACACCCACACAAACACATACCCACACAACCACACAACCACATACCCACACAACCACACAACCACACAACCACATACCCACACAACCACACAACCACACAACCACATACCCACACAACCACAAAACCACACAAACACAAAACCACACAAACACAAAACCACACAAACACACATAATGTTACGTTCCCCAGTTCCTGTGTTGTGGTTTGTGTATTTGTATGTGTGTGTGTTTCAGGAAAATGGCTTCCTGGATTCCCCCAAGCAGCTGATTGGTCGGCCCCATTAATGATTGGAGCTGACCTGATCTCTTGTCAGAAACAGCTGCCTTCAATTACAGACTCTTTCTGAAGCAATATAAGCCAGTGTTCTGTTACTCAGAAAGGAGATGATTGCTGAGAGAAGAGAGATGAGGACCAGTGTTGGTTGTTGTTACGAGAGATTTATAAACCAGATAAATACTTATTTTCCACCATAATTTGCAAATAAATTCATTAAAAATCCTACAATGTGATTTTCTGGATTTTTTTTCTTCTCATTTTGTCTGTCATAGTTGAAGTGTACCTATGATGAAAATTACAGGCCTCTCTCATCTTTTTAAGTGGTAGATCTTGCACAATTGGTGGCTGACTAAATACTTTTTTGCCCCACAGTATCCCAACCAGAAGCCATGGATTACAGATAACATCTGCACTGAGCTAAAGGCTGCCGCTTTCAAGGACCCGGACGCTTATATGAAATCCCACTACACCCTCAGACAAACCATCAAACAAGCAAGGGTCAATACAGGATTAAGATTGAATCCTACTACAACGGCTATGACACTCGTCGAATGTAGCAGGGCTTGAAAACTATTACGGACTACAAAGGGAAACCAAGGGGCGAGCTGCCCAGTGACGCGAGCCTACCAGATGAGCTACATGCCTTTAATGCTCGCTTCGAGGCAAGCAACACTGAAGCATGCATGAGAGCAACAGTTGTTCCGGACGACTGTGTTATAACGCTCTCGGTAGCCGATGTGAGCAAGACCTTTAAACAAGTCAACATTCACAAAGCTGCGGGGCCTGTAATCCCTGTTCACTCACGACTGCACGGCCAAACACGGCAGTGTGGTGCCAGGACAACCTCTCTCTCAATGTGAGCAAGACAAAGGAGATGATTGTGGACTACAGGAAAAGGCGGGCCGAACAGGCCCCCATTAACATCAACGGGGCTGTAGTGGAGCTGGTCAAGAGTGTCCACATCAACAACGAACTATCACGGTCCAAGCACACCAAGATTTGGCATTGGTCCCCAGATCCTCAAAAAGTTCAACAGCTGCACCATCGAGAGCATCATCGCCTGGAATGGCAACTGCTCGGCATCTGACCATAAGGTGCTACAGAGGGTAGTGCGTACAGCCCAGTACATCACTGGGGCCATGCTTCCTGCCATCCAGGACCTCTATACCAGGCGGTGTCAGAGGAAAGCCCCAAAAAATAATCAAATATATTTACATTGTCACCTCCCCATTTGTTATTACTCTGCTGCTACTTGCTGTTTATTATCCTACCTACAAGTACAAATTACCTCAACTAACCTGTACCCCCGCATTGACTCGGTACCGGTACCCCCTGTATATAGCCTCCACATTGACTCTGTACTGGTACCCCCTGTATATAGCCTCCACATTGACTCTGTACTGGTACCCCCTGTATATAGCCTCCGCATTGACTCTGTACCGGTACCCCCTGTATATAGCCTCCACATTGACTCTGTACTGGTACCCCCTGTATATAGCCTCCACATTGACTCTGTACTGGTACCCCCTGTATATAGCCTCCGCATTGACTCTGTACCGGTACCCCCTGTATATAGCCCCCGCATTGACTCGGTACCGGTACCCCCTGTATATAGCCTCCACATTGACTCTGTACCTGTACCCCCTGTATATAGCCTCCACATTGACTCGGTACCGGTACACCCTGTATATAGCCTCCGCATTGACTCGGTACCGGTACCCCCTGTATATAGCCTCCACATTGACTCTGTACCGGTACCCCTGTATATAACCTCCACATTGACTCTGGTACCAGTACCCCCTGTATATAGCCTCCACATTGACTCTGTACCAGTACCCCCTGTATATAGCCTCCACATTGACTCTGTACCTGTATATAGCCTCCACATTGACTCTGTACCGGTACCACCTGTATATAGCCTCCACATTGACTCTGTACCGGTACCCCCTGTATATAGCCTTGTTATTGTTACTGTATTGTGTTACTTTTTATTATTTTTTACATTAGTTTATTTGCTAAATATTTTCATAACTCTTTCTTGAACTGCATTGTTGGTTAAGGGCTTGTAAGTCAGCATTTCACTGTTAGGTCTACACCTGTTGTATTCGGCACGTGACTAATAAAGTTAGATTTGATTTGATTACGGCCACTAAACATGTTGGGGTCTCCCTGTATTGCCTGTGTTACAGTACCAGGTCATAGCTAGCCTGTGTTACAGTACCAGGGCATAGCTAGCCTGTGTTAATGTACCGGGTCATAGCTAGCCTGTGTTACAGTACCAGGTCATAGCTAGCCTGTGTTACAGTACCGGATCACAGCCGGGAAGAACTATTGGATATAAGAGCAACGTCAACTTACCAACATTACGACCAGGAATACAACTTTCCCAAAGCGGATCCTCTGTTTGGACCACCACCCAGGACAATGGATCAGATCCTCTGTTTGGACCACTACCCAGGACAATGGATCAGATCCTCTGTTTGGACCACCACCCAGGACAATGGATCAGATCCTCTGTTTGGACCACCACCCAGGACAATGGATCAGATCCTCTGTTTGGACCACCACCCAGGACAGTGGATCAGATCCTCTGTTTGGACCTCCACCCAGGACAATGGATCAGATCCCAGTAGACGACCCAAAACAACAGCGCTGCAGAAGGGGAAGATGGAGCGGTCTTCTGGTCAGGCTCCGTAGAGGGGCACATCGCGCACCGCTTCCGAGTATGCTACTCGCCAATGTCCAGTCTCTTGACAACAATGTAGACGAAATCCGAGCCTTTCAGAGAGACATCAGAGATTGTAACTTCACGGAAACATGGCTCACTTTGGATACGTCATCAGAGTGAGTACAGCCACCCGGTTTCTTCACACACTGCGCCGACAGAAACAAACATCTCTCTGGTAAGAAGAAGGGCGGGGGTGTATGCCTTATGATTAACGAGACGTGGTGTGATCATAACAACATACTAGCTTACCCTAGTAAAACTGACTATCCTACCGATCCTCGACTTCGGCGATGTCATCTACAAAATGGCTTCCAACACTCTACTCAGCAAACTGGATGCAGTCTATCACAGTGCCATCCGTTTTGTAACTAAAACACCTTATACCACCCACCACTGCGACTTGTATGCTCTAGTCGGCTGGCCCTCGTTACATATTCGTCGCCAGACCCACTGGCTCCAGGTCATCTACAAGTCCATGCTAGGTAAAGCTCCGCCTTATCTCAGTTCACTGGTCACGATGGCAACACCCATCCGTAGCACGCGCTCCAGCAGGTGTATCTCACTGATCATCCCTAAAGCCAACACCTCATTTGGCCGCCTTTCATTCCAGTACTCTGCTGCCTGTGACTGGAACAAATTGCAAAAATTGCTGAAGTTGGAGACTTTTATCTCCCTCACCAACTTCAAACATCAGCTATCTGAGCAGCTAACCGATCGCTGCAGCTGTACATAGTCTATTGGTAAATAGCCCACCCATTTTCACCTACCTCATCCCCATACTGTTTTTATTTATTTACTTTTCTGCTCTTTTGCACACCAATATCTCTACCTGTACATGACCATATGATCATTTATCACTCCAGTGTTAATCTGCAAAATTGTAATTATTCGCCTACCTCCTCATGCCTTTTGCACACATTGTATATAGACTCCCCCCTTTGTTTTCTACTGTGTTATTGACTTGTTAATTGTTTATTCCATGTGTAACTCTGTGTTGTCTGCTCACACTGCTATGCTTTATCTTGGCCAGGTCGCAGTTGCAAATGAGAACTTGTTCTCAACTAGCCTACCTGGTTAAATAAAGGTGAAATAAAAAATATAAAAAAATACAGGAACTCAAGTCCTTTTGTTCACCTGACCTAGAATTCCTTACAATCAAATGCTGACCGCATTATCTACCAAGAGAGTTCTCTTCGATTATAATCACAGCTGTGTACATTCCCCCCCAAGCAGACACATCGACGGCTCTGAAAGAACTTAATTTGACTCTATGTAAACTGGAAACCAGATATCCTGAGGGTCCATTTATTGTAGCTGGGGATTTTAACATAGCTAATCTGAAAACAAGGCTCCCTAAATTTTATCAGCATATCGAATGCGCGACCCGGACTGGCAAAATTCTGGATCATTGTTACTCTAACTTCCGTGACATATACAGAGCCCTCCCTCGCCCTCCTTTCAGCAAATCTAACCACGACTCCCAGCCTACAGACAGAAACTAAAACAGGAAACGTCCGTGCTTAGGTCTGTTCAATGCTGGTCCGACCAATCTGATTCCACGCTTCAAGACTGCTTCCATCACGTGGACTGGGATACGTTCCAGATAGCCTCAGACAACAACATTGATGTATACACTGATTTGGGGAGCGAGTTTATTACCAAGTGCCTCGGTGATGTTGTACCCACGGTGACTATTAAAACCTTCCCCAACCAGAAAGCGTGGATTGATGGCAGCATTCATGCAAAACTGGTGAACCACTGCTTTTAATCATGGCAAGGAAACATGACCGAATACAAACAGTGTAGCTATTCCCTCCGCAAGGCAATCAAACAAGCTAAGCGTCAGTATAGAGACAAAGTAGAGTCGCAACTCAACGGCTCAGACACGAGAAGGACAGTGGGGAGAACAAGTATTTGATACACTGCTGATTTTGCAGGTTTTCCTACTTACAAAGCATGTAGAGGTCTGAAATGTTTATCATAGGTACACTTCAACTGTGAGAGACGGAATCTAAAACAAAAAACCAGAAAATCACATTGTATGATTTTTAAATAGTTAATTTGCATGACAGACAGTGTGGTGAAGAAGGCGCAAAAACCACTCACAAACTTTTACAGATGCACAATCGAAAGCATCCTGTCGGGCTGTATCACCGCCTGGTATGTTAACTGCTCTGCCCACAACTGTAAGGCTCTCCAGAGGGTAGTGAGGTCTGCACAACGCATCGCCGGGGGCAAACTACCTGCCCTCCAGGACACTTACAGGACACTTACACCACCCGATGTCACAGGAAGGCATAAAAGATAATCAAGGACAACAACCACCCAAGCCACTGCCTGTTCACCCCGCTATCATCCTTCCAGAAGGCGAAGTCAGTACAAGTGGATCAAAGCTGACTCGGTTCCGGTACCGCCTCGTTATTGTTTGTAATTTTCTTGTGTTACTTTTTGATTAGATTTTTTTTTAACTTAAGTTAATTTAGTAAAGATTTTCTTAACTCCATTTTTTGAACTGCATTTTTGGTTAAGGGTTTGTAAGTAAGCATTTCACGGTAAGGTCTACTACACCCGTTGTATTCAGTGCATGTGACAAATTACATTTGATTCTAAAATTTGATTTGACATAAGTCACATCAGTCACAATAAAAGGACACTAAAATGTGCAGTTTTGTCACACAACACAATTCCACAGGTGTCTCAAGTTGAGGAAGCTGATTGTCCACCAGAGCTGTTACCAAATAATTGAATGTTAATGTCTCTACAATAAACAGCCACCAATATCGTACAGAATTTGGCAGTATGTCCAACCGGTCTCACAACCGCAGACCAGGTGTAACCACGCCAGCCCAGGACCTCCACATCCGGCTTCTTCACCTGCGAGATCGTCTGAGACCAGCCACCCGGACAGCTGATGAAACTGTAGGTTTGCACAATCAAAGAACTTCTGCACAAACTGTCAGAAACCGTCTCAGGGAGGCTCATCTGCCTGCTCGTCGTCCTCACCAGGCTCTTGACCTGACTGCAGATCGGCGTCGTAACAGACGTCAGTGAGCATATGCTCACCTTCCATGGCCACTGGCACGCTGGAGAAATGTGCTCTTCACGGATGAATCCCTGTTTCAACTGTACCGGGCAGATGGTTTGCTGATGTCACCATTGTAAACAGAGTGTCCCATGGTGATGGTGGGGTTCTGTACACAATTCCTGGAAGCAGAAAATGTCCCAGTTTTTCCATGGCCTGCATACTCACCAGACATGTCACCCATTGAGCATGTTTGGAATGCTCTGGATCTAACTGTACGATGGCGTGTTCCAGATTCAATATCTAGCAACTTCACATAGTCATTGAAGAGGATTGAGACAACATTCTACAATCAATCAACACCTGATGAATCAACAGCCTGATCAATCAACAGCCTAATCAATGTGAAGGAGATGTGTCACGCCGCATGAGGCAAATGGTGTTCACACCAGATACTGATTGTTTTACTGATCTACCTTTTCTTTTTAAACCAACAGATGCATATCTGTATTTCCAGTCATTTGAAATCCATAGATTGGGGCCTAATGAATGTGTAGAGAAATGTTTGTTTTCCAAGCTCCAACAGTGCAGTAATATCTAACTAAATGCTTGTGTTCCCAGCTCCAACAGTGCAGTAATATCTAACTAAATGCTTGTGTTCCCAGCTCCAACAGTGCAGTAATATCTAACTAAATGTTTGTTTTCCCAGCTCCAACAGTGCAGTAATATCTAACTAAATGCTTGTGTTCCCAGCTCCAACAGATTGTGTTCAGTAATATCTAACTAAATGCTTGTGTTCCTAGCTCCAACAGTGCAGTAATATCTAACTAAATGCTTGTGTTCCTAGCTCCAACAGTGCAGTAATATCTAACTAAATGCTTGTGTTCCCAGCTCCAACAGTGCAGTAATATCTAACTAAATGCTTGTGTTCCTAGCTCCAACAGTGCAGTAGTATCTAACTAAATGCTTGTGTTCCCAGCTCCAACAGTGCAGTAATATCGAACTAAATGTTTGTTTTCCAAGCTCCAACAGTGCAGTAATATCGAACTAAATGTTTGTTTTCCAAGCTCCAACAGTGCAGTAATATCTAACTAAAAATGCTTGTGTTCCTAGCTCCAACAGTGCAGTAATATCTAACTAAATGCTTGTGTTCCTAGCTCCAACAGTGCAGTAATATCTAACTAAATGCTTGTGTTCCTAGCTCCAACAGTGCAGTAATATCTAACTAAATGCTTGTGTTCCTAGCTCCAACAGTGCAGTAATATCTAACTAAATGCTTGTGTTCCTAGCTCCAACAGTGCAGTAATATCTAACTAAATGCTTGTGTTCCCAGCTCCAACAGTGCAGTAATATCGAACTAAATGTTTGTTTTCCAAGCTCCAACGGGGCAGTAATATCTAACTAAAAATGCTTATGTTCCTAGCTCTAACAGTGCAGTAATATCTAACTAAATACTTGTGTTCCTAGCTCCAACAGTGCAGTAATATCTAACTAAATACTTGTGTTCCTAGCTCCAACAGTGCAGTAGTATCTAACTAAATGCTTGTGTTCCTACTGTAGCTCCAACAGTGCAGTAATATCTAACTAAATGATTGTGTTTCTAGCTCCAACAGTGCAGTAATATCTAACTAAATGCTTGTGTTCCTAGCTCCAACAGTGCAGCTAACTAAATGATTGTGTTTCAACAGTGCAGTAATATCTAACTAAATGATTGTGTTTCTAGCTCCAACAGTGCAGTAATATCTAACTAAATGATTGTGTTTCTAGCTCCAACAGTGCAGTAATATCTAACTAAATGATTGTGTTCCTAGCTCCAACAGTGCAGTAATATCTAACTAAATGATTGTGTTTCTAGCTCCAACAGTGCAGTAATATCTAACTAAATGATTGTGTTCCTAGCTCCAACAGTGCAGTAATATCTAACTAAATGATTGTGTTCCCAGCTCCAACAGTGCAGTAGTATCTAACTAAATGATTGTGTTCTAAATGATTGTGTTCCCAGCTCCAACAGTGCAGTAATACCTAACTAAATGCTTGTGTTCCCAGCTCCAACAGTGCAGTAATATCTAACTAAATGCTTGTGTTCCCAGCTCCAACAGTGCAGTAATATCTAACTAAATGCTTGTGTTCCCAGCTCCAACAGTGCAGTAATATCTAACTAAATGCTTGTGTTCCCAGCTCCAACAGTGCAGTAATATCTAACTAAATGCTTGTGTTCCTAGCTCCAACAGTGCAGTAATATCTAACTAAATGCTTGTGTTTCTAGCTCCAACAGTGCAGTAGTATCTAACTAAATGCTTGTGTTCCTAGCTCCAACAGTGCAGTAATATCTAACTAAATGCTTGTGTTTCTAGCTCCAACAGTGCAGTAGTATCTAACTAAATGCTTGTGTTCCTAGCTCCAACAGTGTGGTAGTATCTAACTAAATGCTTGTGTTCCTAGCTCCAACAGTGTGGTAGTATCTAACAATTCACAACAATACACACAAATCTGAAAGTAAAATAATGTAATTAAGAAATATATCAATATCAGATTAGTAGAGAGACAGAGAGTGAAGGAGAGGTAGAGAGAGACAGAGAGTGAAGGAGAGGTAGAGAGGAGGGGAAGTAGAGAGGGGAGGGTGGACTGAGGTAGAGAGAGACAGAGAGTGAAGGAGAGGTAGAGAGAGACAGAGAGTGAAGGAGAGGTAGAGAGGAGGGGAAGTAGAGAGTGAAGGAGAGGTAGAGAGAGACAGAGAGTGAAGGAGAGGTAGAGAGAGACAGAGAGTGAAGGAGAGGTAGAGAGAGACAGAGAGTGAAGGAGAGGTAGAGAGGAGGGGAAGTAGAGAGGGGAGGGTGGACTGAGGTAGAGAGAGACAGAGAGTGAAGGAGAGGTAGAGAGGAGGGGAAGTAGAGAGGGGAGGGTGGACTGAGGTAGAGAGAGACAGAGAGTGAAGGAGAGGTAGAGAGGAGGGGAAGTAGAGAGGGGAGGGTGGACTGAGGTAGAGAGAGACAGAGAGTGAAGGAGAGGTAGAGAGGAGGGGAAGTAGAGAGGGGAGGGTGGACTGAGGTAGAGAGAGACAGAGAGTGAAGGAGAGGTAGAGAGGAGGGGAAGTAGAGAGGGGAGGGTGGACTGAGGTAGAGAGAGACAGAGAGTGAAGGAGAGGTAGAGAGGAGGGGAAGTAGAGAGGGGAGGGTGGACTGAGGTTGAGAGATGTGCGGCGTGTTCTTTTCTCACCTGAAGAGCTGTTGTGTGAGGAGCCAGACAGGTCCAGGGAGCAGGGTCTCTCAGGTCGTCTGGGTTTGGGCTGTCTGAGGGCCGCTGGGGCTGAGGTTGAGAATGGGACTGGGGTTGGGGCTGAGAATGGGACTGGGACTGGGGTTGAGACTGGGACTGAGACTGGGGCTGGGGTTGAGACTGGGGCTGGGGTTGAGACTGGGACTGGGACTGGGGTTGAGACTGGGACTGGGACTGAGACTGGGGCTGGGGTTGAGACTGGGACTGGGACTGGGGTTGAGACTGGGACTGGGGCTGGGACTGGGACTGGGACTGAGACTGAGACTGGGGCTGGGGTTGAGACTGGGACTGGGGCTGGGTTTGAGACTGGGACTGAGACTGGGGCTGGGGTTGAGACTGGGGCTGGGGTTGAGACTGGGGCTGGGGTTGAGACTGGGGCTGGGGTTGAGACTGGGGCTGGGGTTGAGACTGGGACCGCTGGGGTTGAGACTGGGACCGCTGGGGTTGAGACTGGGACTGGGGTTGAGACTGGGGTTGAGACTGGGACTGGGTTTGAGACTGGGACTGGGGTTGAGACTGGGACTGGGACTGGGGATGGGACTGGGACTGGGGCTGGGACTGGGGCTGGGACTGGGGTTGAGACTGGGGCTGGGACTGGGTTTGAGACTGGGACTGGGGTTGAGACTGGGGCTGGGACTGGGGATGGGACTGGGACTGGGGCTGGGACTGGGGCTGGGACTGGGGTTGAGACTGGGGTTGAGACTGGGATTGGGGTTGAGACTGGGACTGGGGTTGAGACTGGGACTGGGGTTGAGACTGGGACTGGGGTTGAGACTGGGACTGGTAGTTGGGCAGTGAGAGGGGCAGTGATAGGTACGGAGATGGGTTTGGGTACAGAGACAGGTCTAGGTATGGGGACAAACGTGAGGGGTTCAGGCTGTCCCTCTACAGATGGACATGTGATCACCAGACGGTTGTTGTTGTTGTTGGTGTTGGTGCGGCCCGCCAGGTGATTGGTTGGTCTCTGGTCACATGCGGTGGGCTGCTCTCTCCTTAACAGCGGTTCATGTTCATCAGGACTGGAGTTGATGTTGAGTCTACTGTCCTCTCCGCTGAGCTGGGTCTGTAACAAGGGTGTCGCTCCGCCCAACTCCCCCTGAGGGCCCGCCGGATTGGTAGTCCCGTAAGGAGCCCCGCCTCCAGTTGAAGAGGCCACGCCTCCGTTCAGGTAACCGTTGACGACCACGACGCTTACACCGCTCCGCACCCCGTTTCCTACGGCCGTTGGCCCGTTGTTGGTAACGTTAACAAGGCGTGGCTCTGCCGCTGGGGCGACCGTGTTCATCTTGGCCACGCCCGTCTCTACCTGTTTCAGGTTGGACCGGTGTTTCCCAGACTTCAGCCTGGAGGAACCAGAGCCCTCCTTGGCCTTGGTGTTGAGTGGTAGGCTGGTGGGCCGCTTGGGGAGGTTCTGCTGTTTGGGCAGGGGGAACATAGTAGCTGGAGGGTCCCCCATCCCACTGGCCCCGGTCCCAGACCCTCCCTGGGCCCCAGGCCCGGCCCCAGTCACCTCCGCAGCCAGCTTGATGAGTGGATAGAGCAGGGAGGAAGACTTACAGCTGAGGGGGTCTGGAGCAGAGAACTGTTTCTGGCTGTGCTCCATAAGGTTTTCATCAGAAGACTCTTTCAGGTTCTTGTCAACCTCTTTAGGGTCCAGCTTGGTGGTCTCCAAGTCCTCCTGGGTCAGCTGCAGACACACCGGCACCACCAGCCCCAGTACAGTGCCACCTAGTGGGCCGGATGAGTCCTCCCCTTGACCCGACTCAGAGATGGTGGTCATGACCGTGTTGGGTGTGGAGAGGCTGGCGCCGCTGCTCTCTGGGCTGGGCAGACGGGCCTGAGCCTGCTGACGCTCGGCGTTGATAGAGTTTCGGTTCTTCTCTGGGCCTGCGGGTACACTGCTAGTTCCACCCAGGACGCCGACGGAGGAGGTACCCGATACAGAGGTGTCCCCCCCAGGAAGGTTCTTCACCGTGTGGCCCTCGTGGTCCTCGATGTAGGAGGAGGAGGAGTAGTCTGGGTAGGGGCTGACTTTAGGACCCCTGCGGCTGTGGGACAGGTTCCTGTAAGGGAAGTAGATAGAAATAAAACTGATGTCATGTAAACCTGCAGTGTAACAGACCAAACCTTACATGACACGGACAAGCAGATCGTCTTTTCCAAAACATGACCTTCACCCATAACTTACTTGCCGAATGACTCAAGGTGGTGTGTTCTGATACTGAGATGTTTATTCAGATGTTTATAATTGTCACAGACACCGGAAAGGTGAAATGTGTTGTTTTAAAGGGTCAGACAGTAGTATGAAACCAAAGTAAAGCAAATTAGGGTTAAGTGCCTTGCTTAAGGGCACGTCGACAGATTGTTCACCTTAGTCGGTAACCTTTCGGGTTACTGGCTCAACACGCAAGGCTACCCTGCTGGTTACTAACAACTAGACTATCCTGCTGGTTACTAACAACTAGACTACCCTGGTGGTTACTAACAACTAGACTACCTGGCTGGTTACTAACAACTAGACTACCCTGGTGGTTACTAACAACTAGACTACCCTGGTGGTTACTAACAACTAGACTACCCTGCTGGTTACTAACAACTAGACTACCCTGGTGGTTACTAACAATCAAGACTACCCTACTGGTTACTAACAACTAGACTACCCTACTGGTTACTAACAACTAGGCTACCCTGCTGGTTACTAACAACAAGACTACCCTGCTGGTTACTAACAACTAGACTACCCTGGTGGTTACTAACAACTAGACTACCCTGCTGGTTACTAACAACTAGACTACCCTACTGGTTACTAACAACTAGACTACCCTGGTGGTTACTAACAACTAGACTACCCTGGTGGTTACTAACAACTAGACTACCCTGCTGGTTACTAACAACTAGACTACCCTACTGGTTACTAACAACAAGACTACCCTGGTGGTTACTAACAACTAGACTACCCTGCTGGTTACTAACAACTAGACTACCCTGCTGGTTACTAACAACTAGACTACCCTGCTGGTTACTAACAACTAGACTACCCTGGTGGTTACTAACAACTAGACTACCCTGCTGGTTACTAACAACTAGACTACCCTACTGGTTACTAACAACTAGACTACCCTGGTGGTTACTAACAACTAGACTACCCTGCTGGTTTACTAACAACTAGACTACCCTGCTGGTTACTAACAACTAGACTACCCTGCTGGTTACTAACAACAAGACTACCCTGCTGGTTACTAACAACTAGACTACCCTGCTGGTTACTAACAACTAGACGACCCTGCTGGTTACTAACAACTAGACTACCCTGCTGGTTACTAACAACTAGACTACCCTGCTGGTTACTAACAACTAGACTACCCTGCTGGTTACTAACAACTAGACTACCCTGCTGGTTACTAACAACTAGACTACCCTGCTGGTTACTAACAACTAGACTACCCTGCTGGTTACTAACAACTAGACTACCCTGCTGGTTACTAACAACTAGACTACCCTGCTGGTTACTAACAACTAGACTACCCTGGTGGTTACCAACAATTAGACTACCCTGCTGGTTACTAACAACTAGACTACCCTGCTGGTTACTAACAACCAGACTACCCTGCTGGTTACTGCTCTACCCGCTGGTTACTAACAACTACCCTGCTGGTTACTAACAACTAGAGGCTACCCTGCTGGTTACTGACTACCCTGCTGGTTACTGCTCCAACGCTCTAACAACTAGGCTACCCTGCTGGTTACTGACCCAACGCTCGAACAACTAGGCTACCCTGCTGGTTACTAACAACTAGACTACCCTGCTGGTTACTAACAACTAGACTACCCTGCTGGTTACTAACAACTGGTGTGTTGATATAGTGGATCCTGGTGTGTTGATATAGCAGGTCCTGGTGTGTTGATATAGTGGGTCCAGGTGTGTTGATATCGCGGGTCCAGGTGTGTTGATATAGTGGGTCCAGGTGTATTGATATAGTGGGTCCAGGTGTGTTGATATAGTGGATCCTGGTGTGTTGATATAGTGGGTCCAGGTGTATTGATATAGTGGGTCCAGGTGTGTTGATATCGCGGGTCCAGGTGTGTTGATATAGTGGGTCCTGGTGTGTTGATATAGCGGGTCCTGGTGTGTTGATATCGCAGGTCAAGGTGTGTTGATATAGTGGGTCCTGGTGTGTTGATATAGTGGGTCCTGGTGTGTTGATATAGCGGGTCCTGGTGTGTTGATATAGTGGGTCCAGGTTAGTTGATATAGCGGGTCCAGGTGTGTTGATATAGTGCCGTGCGCAGCGACCAGCTGACTATACATTATTATCAACTGGGTGGTTCGAGCCCTGAATGCTGATTGGCTGACAGCCATGGTGTATCATACCGTATACCACGGGTATTACAAAAATATATATTTTCACTGGTCTAAATACAGTGATAACCAGATTATAATAGCAATAAGGCACCTCAGGTGACTGTGATGAATGGCCAATATACCACGGCTAAGGGCTGTATTCAAGCACTCCGCGTTGCGTCGTGCCTAAGAACAGCCCTTGGCGGTGGTGTTTACCACACCTCCTGGCCTTATTGCTTCCTTATAAAATGGGTTGATTGAATCCTGGATGCTGGTTGGTTGAACACCTTTAATCCCCAAGCCATAAGACATTGAACTAGGTGACCAAATAGCATTGACCCTTTTTTGAGTCATCATATATTACCCTTACCTACATGTACATATGTACCTCAATTACCTCGTACCCCTGCACATTGACTCAGTACTGGTACTCCCTGTATATAGCCATGTTATTACCTCGTACCCCTGCACATTGACTCAGTACTGGTACTCCCTGTATATAGCCATGTTATTACCTCGAACCCCTGCACATTGACTCAGTACTGGTACTCCCTGTATATAGCCATGTTATTACCTCGAACCCCTGCACATTGACTCAGTACTGGTACTCCCTGTATATAGCCATGTTATTACCTCGTACCCCTGCACATTGACTCAGTACTGGTACCATGTGTATATAGACAATATATTGTTACTCAGTACTGGTACCCTGTGTATATAGCCTGGTACCCTGTGTATATAGCCAAGATATCGTTACTCAGTACTGGTACCCTGTGTATATAGCCTGGTACCCTGTGTATATAGCCTGGTACCCTGTGTATATAGCCAAGATATCGTTACTCAGTACTGGTACCCTGTGTATATAGCCTGGTACGTCTGTATAAAACCAAGATATTGTTACTCAGTACTGGTACCCTGTGTATATAGCCTAGTTATCATTACTCAGTACTGGTACCCTGTGTATATAGACTGGTACCCTGTGTATATAGCCAAGATATCGTTACTCAGTACTGGTACCCTGTGTATATAGCCTGGTACCCTGTGTATATAGCCTGGTACCCTGTGTATATAGCCTGGTACCCTGTGTATATAGCCTGGTACCCTGTGTATATAGCCTGGTACCCTGTGTATATAACCAATATATTGTTACTCAGTACTGGTACCCTGTGTATATAACCAAGATATCGTTACTCAGTACTGGTACCCTGTGTATATAGCCAAGATATCATTACTCAGTACTGGTACCCTGTGTATATAGCCTGGTACCCTGTGTATATAGCCTGGTACCCTGTGTATATAGCCTGGTACCCCGTGTATATAACCAATATATTGTTACTCAGTACTGGTACCCTGTGTATATAACCAAGATATCGTTACTCAGTACTGGTACCCTGTGTATATAGCCTGGTACCCTGTGTATATAGCCTGGTACCCTGTGTATATAGCCAAGATATCGTTACTCAATACTGGTACCCTGTGTATATAGCCAAGATATCGTTACTCAGTACTGGTACCCTGTGTATATAGCCAAGATATCGTTACTCAGTACTGGTACCCTGTGTATATAGCCTGGTACCCTGTGTATATAGCCTGGTACCCTGTGTATATAACCTGGTACCCTGTGTATATAACCAAGATATCGTTACTCAGTACTGGTACCCTGTGTATATAGCCTGGTACCCTGTGTATATAACCTGGTACCCTGTGTATATAGCCAAGATATCGTTACTCAGTACTGGTACCCTGTGTATATAGCCTGGTACCCTGTGTATATAACCAAGATATCGTTACTCAGTACTGGTACCCTGTGTATATAGCCAAGATATCGTTACTCAGTACTGGTACCCTGTGTATATAGCCTGGTACCCTGTGTATATAGCCTGGTACCCTGTGTATATAGCCTAGTACCCCGTGTATATAACCAATATATTGTTACTCAGTACTGGTACCCTGTGTATATAACCAAGATATCGTTACTCAGTACTGGTACCCTGTGTATATAGCCTGGTACCCTGTGTATATAACCTGGTACCCTGTGTATATAACCAAGATATCGTTACTCAGTACTGGTACCCTGTGTATATAGCCAAGATATCGTTACTCAGTACTGGTACCCTGTGTATATAGCCTGGTACCCTGTGTGGTGGTCATAGGGATAACCATAGGGCTAACAGACTTGGTCCTGCGTGTGTGTGTGTGTTCACCTCTCGTTCTGCAGTGTGGTGGTCATAGGGTTAACCGTGGGGCTGACAGACTTGGTCCTGTCCCAGATCAGCAGTAGTTCAGCCATGCGCTCCTCTGAACACTGAGCGGTCAGCCTGGCCTCAGCATCCTGGTCCCAACAGTCCTCCATGGTCTCCTTCAGGGACCGCACCGCCTGGGGGAAGGTTACAGAGGATAACCATACCATACCATACCAGACACACAACAGGTCTCACCAGGCTGCACCGCCTGGGGGAAGGTTACAGAGGATAACCATACCATACCACACACACAACAGGTCTCACCAGGCTACACCGCCTGGGGGAAGGTTACAGAGGATAACCATACCATACCAAACACACAACAGGTCTCACCAGGCTGCACCGCCTGGGGGAAGGTTACAGAGGATAACCATACCATACCATACCACACACACAACAGGTCTCACCAGGCTGCACCGCCTGGGGGAAGGTTACAGAGGATAACCATACCATACCATACCACACACACAACAGGTCTCACCAGGCTACACCGCCTGGGGGAAGGTTACAGAGGATAACCATACCATACCATACCACACACACAACAGGTCTCACCAGGCTGCACCGCCTGGGGGAAGGTTACAGAGGATAACCATACCATACCATACCACACACACAACAGGTCTCACCAGGCTGCACCGCCTGGGAAGGTTACAGAGGATAACCATACCATACCATACCACACACACAACAGGTCTCACCAGGCTGCACCGCCTGGGGAAGGTTACAGAGAATAACCATACCGTACCACACACACAACAGGTCTCACCAGGCTGCACCACCTGGGGAAGGTTACAGAGGATAACCATACCATACCATACCATACCATACACACACAGGTCTCACCAGGCTGCACCGCCTGGGGAAGGTCAGAGGATCCACCAGGTCTCACCAGGCTACACCGCCTGGGGAAGGTTACAGAGGATAACCATACCATACCATACCACACACACAACAGGTCTCACCAGGCTGCACCGCCTGGGGGAAGGTTACAGAGGATAACCATACCATACCACACACACAACAGGTCTCACCAGGCTGCACCGCCTGGGGGAAGGTTACAGAGGATAACCATACCATACCACACACACAACAGGTCTCACCAGGCTGCACCGCCTGGGGGAAGACAGTATCATTACAATTAAAAGAGACAGAGTTAAATGTCTCCATGGCGACTTCAGAAGGAAATCCCACAAGATGGACCAGGTGATCAACATTGGAAAAGGAGGTGGACACTGAGGACCAGGTGAGGAGGTGGACACTGTGGACCAGGTGAGGAGGTGGACACTGTGGACCAGGTGAGGAGTTGGACACTGTGGGCCAGGTGAGGAGGCGGACACTGAGGACCAGGTGAGGAGGTGGACACTGTGGACCAGGTGAGGAGGTGGACACTGAGGACCAGGTGAGGAGGTGGACACTGTGGACCAGGTGAGGAGGTGGACACTGCGGACCAGGTGAGGACGTGGACACTATGGACCAGGTGAGGAGGTGGACACTGAGGACCAGGTGAGGAGGTGGACACTGTGGACCAGGTGAGGAGGCGGACACTGAGGACCAGGTGAGGAGGTGGACACTGTGGACCAGGTGAGGAGGTGGACACTGAGGACCAGGTGAGGAGGTGGACACTGTGGACCAGTATAAATATACAGTGAGGAGGTGGACACTGTGGACCAGGTGAGGAGGTGGACACTGTGGACCAGGTGAGGAGGTGGACACTGTGGACCAGTATAACTATACGGTGAGGAGGTGGACACTGTGGACCAGGTGAGGAGGTGGACACTGCCGGACCAGTATAAATATATGGTGAGGAGGTGGACACTGTGGACCAGGTGAGGAGGTGGACACTGCCGGACCAGGTGAGTAGGTGGACACTGCGGACCAGGTGAGGAGGTGGACCAGGTGAGGAGGTGGACACTGGACCAGGTGAGGAGGTGGACCAGGGACCAGGTGAGGAGGTGGACACAGCGGACCAGGTGAGGAGTTGGACACTGTGGACCAGGTGAGGAGGTGGACACTGCGGACCAGGTGAGGAGGTGGACACTCAGGACCAGGTGAGGAGGTGGACACCGTGGACCAGGTGAGGAGGTGGACACAGCGGACCAGGTGAGGAGGTGGACACTGTGGACCAGGTGAGGAGGTAGACACTGCGGACCAGTATAAATATATTGGTACCATCTTTGACACCCTGAAGTTGGAGCAAAACATCATCCAATAAAGCCATTTATTCCTCAGGAAACTGAACCCAGCCAGTGTCCACAAACACCTTCTGTGTTTCTCCTTTGGTGTGCTGCTTCACATCCCTCTCTGTCAAGAACAGGAAGTGACCTTCAATTCACTGTGAACAACTGCTGTGAGACCTTCCCTATGACCATCTGGGGTACCGTAGGTCTCTCAGACGACCTGGCCTCGTTCTCTGAGCTGCAGGCCAGGAGGAAAAGCCCATCACATCCTGGGGGACAGCACACATATGTCCTCAACCCACAGTTCCAAATCCGCACCCTTGGATTTCGACCTGCGCTGTCAAGTGCCCTACCAATAGGAGCTGGGCCTCGTTTGAGCTCGAGGCCATCCACCTGGATAACAGGACCATTAAGGAAGACCTAGGGACGATTCTAGAGATAGTTGTTATTAATGGCAGGGGTAAACTGTCTGTCTGTCTGTCTGTCTGTGTGTGTCTGTGTGCGTGTCGATGTGTGCGTGTCGATGTGTGTGTCCTGTCTGAAGCACCTTGTCAGACGTCAACAAACTGCCTCTCAGGGATGAATTAAGTTGTTTTGTATAGTGTGTTTCTCTAGTTACCCAGATGAACTCGTTACCCAACTCATGTCTCTATGTGCAGTATGAAGGACCATGTGTTTGTTTTTTTACATGAAATACATCCTGAAATAGTGGAGATTCTGGAGATTCTGACCAAATCATTTTACAAGTTCTTCAGAGCAGATAAGGCTTTCAGTAACTGTGTCTGTCTCTCGTGACATTGTGTTGTGTACTTTCCTTTATCGTGCGGTGTGTGTGTTTCTTATCTAAGTGTTTACATCTCTGTCCAAGCCACAATAGAACAGGCACAATGGATTGTAGTCATTGTATTTAACTAGGCTGAATATTTGCTTAATGAAAACAACAACTCCCTTCAGCCCAGCGTCCAATATACTCAGTGGTGTAAAGTACTTAAGTAAAAATACTTTAAAGTACTACTTAAGTAGTTTTTTGGGGTATCTGTACTTTACTATTTATATTTTTGACAACTTTTACTTCATCACTATAAAAAAATATTGTACTTTTTAAATAATGTCTGAGTGGTCCCCTGACTATCTGTAAATAATGTCTGAGTGGTCCCCTGACTATCTGTAAATAATTCTGCGTGTTCCCCTGAAAAATAATGTCTGCGTGTTCCCCTGACTATCTGTAAATAATGTCTGAGTGGTCCCCTGACTATCTGTAAATAATGTCTGAGTGGTCCCCTGACTATCTGTAAATAATGTCTGAGTGGTCCCCTGACTATCTGTAAATAATGTCTGAGTGGTCCCCTGACTATCTGTAAATAATGTCTGAGTGGTCCCCTGACTATCTGTAAATAATGTCTGAGTGGTCCCCTGACTATCTGTAAATAATGTCTGAGTGTTCCCCTGACTATCTGTAAATAATGTCTGAGTGGTCCCCTGACTATCTGTAAATAATGTCTGAGTGGTCCCCTGACTATCTGTAAATAATGTCTGAGTGGTCCCCTGACTATCTGTAAATAATGTCTGAGTGGTCCCCTGACTATCTGTAAATAATGTCTGAGTGGTCCCCTGACTATCTGTAAATAATGTCTGAGTGTTCCCTGACTATCTGTAAATAATGTCTGAGTGGTCCCCTGACTATCTGTAAATAATGTCTGAGTGGTCCCCTGACTATCTGTAAATAATGTCTGAGTGGTCCCCTGACTATCTGTAAATAATGTCTGAGTGGTCCCCTGACTATCTGTAAATAATGTCTGAGTGTTCCCCTGACTATCTGTAAATAATGTCTGAGTGTTGGAGTGTTCCCTGACTATCTGTAAATAATGTCTGAGTGTTCCCCTGACTATCTGTAAATAATGCCTGAGTGTTGGAGTGTTCCCCTGACTATCTGTAAATAATGCCTGAGTGTTGGAGTGTTCCCCTGACTATCTGTAAATAATGCATAAACTAAAAAAAAACAAGAAAACGGTGCCGTCTGCTTTGCTTAATAGAAGGAATTTGAAATGATTCATATTTTTACTTCTAGTTATGATACTTAAGTAGATTTTAGCAAATAGATTTACCTTTGATGCTTAAGTAGATTTTAGCAAATAGATTTACCTTTGATGCTTAAGTAGATTTTAGCAAATAGATTTACCTTTGATGCTTAAGTAGATTTAAAAACAAATACTTTTAGACTTTCCTCAAGTAGTATTTTACTGGGTGACTTTTCCTCAAGTAGTATTTTACTGGGTGACTTTTCCTCAAGTAGTATTTTACTGGGTGACTTTTCCTCAAGTAGTATTTTACTGGGTGACTTTTCCTCAAGTAGTATTTTACTGGGTGACTTTTCCAAGTAGTATTTTACTGGGTGACTTTTAAGTAGTATTTTCCTGGGTGACTTTTCCTCAAGTAGTATTTTACTGGGTGACTTTTCCTCAAGTAGTACTTTACTGGGTGACTTTACCTCAAGTAGTATTTTACTGGGTGACTTTTACTCAAGTAGTATTTTACTGGGTGACTTTTACTCAAGTAGTATTTTCCTGGGTGACTTTTCCTCAAGTAGTATTTTACTGGGTGACTTTTCCTCAAGTAGTATTTTACTGGGTGACTTTTCCTCAAGTAGTATTTTACTGGGTGACTTTTCCTCAAGTAGTACTTTACTGGGTGACTTTACCTCAAGTAGTATTTTACTGGGTGACTTTTACTCAAGTAGTATTTTACTGGGTGACTTTTACTCAAGTAGTATTTTACTGGGTGACTTTTCCTCAAGTAGTATTTTACTGGGTGACTTTTCCTCAAGTAGTATTTTACTGGGTGACTTTTCCTCAAGTAGTATTTTACTGGGTGACTTTTCCTCAAGTAGTATTTTACTGGGTGACTTTTCCTCAAGTAGTATTTTACTGGGTGACTTTTCCTCAAGTAGTATTTTACTGGGTGACTTTTACTCAAGTAGTATTTTACTGGGTGACTTTTACTCAAGTAGGATTTTACTGGGTGACTTTTCCTCAAGTAGTATTTTACTGGGTGACTTTCACTCAAGTAGGATTTTACTGGGTGACTTTCACTCAAGTAGTATTTTACTGGGTGACTTTTCCTCAAGTAGTATTTTACTGGGTGACTTTCACTCAAGTAGGATTTTACTGGGTGACTTTTCCTCAAGTAGTATTTTACTGGGTGACTTTTACTTTTACTTAAAGTAACTTTCTATGAAAGAATCTATACTTTAACTCCAGTGTGACAATTGCATCCTTTTCCCACAACTACATATACTGTAGTTCTTGACTTCATTTCTCTCGTGAATCATTTGATTTGAATCATTTGATTTGAATCATTTGAATCATTTGATTTGAATCAATTGAATCATTTGATTTGAATGATTTGATTTGATTTCTCTCTAGTGAAATGTCACGTTGGGCTCACAAGTAATTGAACAGATGTCAGTCAATGAGTTCTTTAGCGCTAGCTAAAATAAACGCATTCTATTCTGCATTCCGTTCAGACAACAGACGGATCTTTTTATTTGTTGAAGCTGAATGTTTGTAAACAAGCTAGCATGCTAATGACACTGTAGCATGTAGAATCAGGCGAAACTTATGTTGTGGAATTCTCACCAACACTCCAGGGAACCGGATCACTGTTATGTGTAAAAACAACATTGAGTGTTGAGTAATAGTTGTAATAGTATTCTCCTCACCAGACTGTTCTCTTTCCAGGCCTCGGGGAACTTGGGTCTCTCTTTCTCTCTGGACACCAGGACCTGCATGTCCTCAAAGGAGGGGTGGTTCCCTGCCTCGGCCTGGAACGCCATTTGGTAGTCTGGCACCGTCTCTCCTGGAGGACACAATATCATCATTACCATCTCTCCTGGAGGACACAATACCATCATTACCATCTCTCCTGGAGGACACAATACCATCATTACCATCTCTCCTGGAGGACACAGTATCATCATTACCATCTCTCCTGGAGGACACAATATCATCATTATCATCTCTCCTAGAGGACACAATATCATCATTACCATCTCTCCTGGAGGACACAATACCATCATTACCATCTCTCCTGGAGGAGACAATGTCATAATTTGTATTTGTATTTATTATCTTCCTGCCAAGGCAGCAGCTACTCTTCCTGGGGTTTATTATGGATCCCCATTAGTTCCTGTCAAGGCAGCAGCTACTCTTCCTGGGGTTTATTATGGATCCCCATTAGTTCCTGACAAGGCAGCAGCTACTCTTCCTGGGGTTTATTATGGATCCCCATTAGTTCCTGACAAGGCAGCAGCTACTCTTCCTGGGGTTTATTATGGATCCCCATTAGTTCCTGCCAAGGCAGCAGCTACTCTTCCTGGTTTATTATGGATCCCCATTAGTTCCTGCCAAGGCAGCAGCTACTCTTCCTGGGGTTTATTATGGATCCCCATTAGTTCCTGACAAGGCAGCAGCTACTCTTCCTGGGGTTTATTATGGATCCCCATTAGTTCCTGACAAGGCAGCAGCTACTCTTCCTGGGGTTTATTATGGATCCCCATTAGTTCCTGCCAAGGCAGCAGCTACTCTTCCTGGGGTTTATTATGGATCCCCATTAGTTCCTGCCAAGGCAGCAGCTACTCTTCCTGGGGTTTATTATGGATCCCCATTAGTTCCTGACAAGGCAGCAGCTACTCTTCCTGGGGTTTATTATGGATCCCCATTAGTTCCTGCCAAGGCAGCAGCTACTCTTCCTGGTTTATTATGGATCCCCATTAGTTCCTGCCAAGGCAGCAGCTACACTTCCTGGGGTTTATTATGGATCCCCATTAGTTCCTGACAAGGCAGCAGCTACTCTTCCTGGGGTTTATTATGGATCCCCATTAGTTCCTGCCAAGGCAGCAGCTACTCTTCCTGGGGTTTATTATGGATCCCCATTAGTTCCTGTCAAGGCAGCAGCTACTCTTCCTGGAGTTTATTATGGATCCCCATTAGTTCCTGCCAAGGCAGCAGCTACTCTTCCTGGTTTATTATGGATCCCCATTAGTTCCTGCCAAGGCAGCAGCTACTCTTCCTGGGGTTTATTATGGATCCCCATTAGTTCCTGACAAGGCAGCAGCTACTCTTCCTGGGGTTTATTATGGATCCCCATTAGTTCCTGCCAAGGCAGCAGCTACTCTTCCTGGGGTTTATTATGGATCCCCATTAGTTCCTGTCAAGGCAGCAGCTACTCTTCCTGGGGTTTATTATGGATCCCCATTAGTTCCTGTCAAGGCAGCAGCTACTCTTCCTGGGGTTTATTATGGATCCCCATTAGTTCCTGCCAAGGCAGCAGCTACTCTTCCTGGGGTTTATTATGGATCCCCATTAGTTCCTGCCAAGGCAGCAGCTACTCTTCCTGGGGTTTATTATGGATCCCCATTAGTTCCTGCCAAGGCAGCAGCTACTCTTCCTGGGGTTTATTATGGATCCCCATTAGTTCCTGCCAAGGCAGCAGCTACTCTTCCTGGGGTTTATTATGGATCCCCATTAGTTCCTGCCAAGGCAGCAGCAACTCTTCCTGGGGTTTATTATGGATCCCCATTAGTTCCTGCCAAGGCAGCAGCAACTCTTCCCGGGGTTTATTATGGATCCCCATTAGTTCCTGCCAAGGCAGCAGCTACTCTTCCCGGGGTAAAGCAAAATTAAGGCAGTTTATACAATTTTAAAAACATTACAACACATTAACATATTTCACAACACACTGTGTGCCCTCAGGCCCCTACTCCACCACTACCACTTATCTACAGTACTAAATCCATGTGTATGTATAGTGCTGATGTTATAGTGTGTGTGTATGCATGTGTCTGTGCCTGTTTGTGTCTCTCCACAGTCCCTGCTGTTCCATAAGGTGTATCTTTATCTGTTTTAAAATCTGATTCTGCTGCTACATCAGTTACCTGATGTGGAATAGAGTTCCATGTAGTCATGGCTCTATGTAGTACTGTGGAATAGAGTTCCATGTAGTCATGGCTCTAGGTAGTACTGTGGAATAGAGTTCCATGTAGTCATGGCTCTAGGTAGTACTGTGGAATAGAGTTCCATGTAGTCATGGCTCTAGGTAGTACTGTGGAATAGAGTTCCATGTAGTCATGGCTCTAGGTAGTACTGTGGAATAGAGTTCCATGTAGTCAAGGCTCTATGTAGTACTGTGGAATAGAGTTCCATGTAGTCATGGCTCTATGTAGTACTGTGGAATAGAGTTCCATGTAGTCATGGCTCTATGTAGTACTGTGGAATAGAGTTCCATGTAGTCATGGCTCTATGTAGTACTGTGGAATAGAGTTTTCCATGTAGTCATGGCTCTATGTAGTACTGTGGAATAGAGTTCCATGTAGTCAAGGCTCTATGTAGTACTGTGGAATAGAGTTCCTGTAGTCATGGCTTTTATGTAGTACTGTTAAGAATAGAGTTCCATGTAGTCATGGCTCTATGTAGTACTGTGGAATAGAAACTCCATGTAGGACCTGCCTTGTTGATAGTGCTCTATGAAGGTAGAAACTACTGTGGACCTGCCTTGTCTGATAGTGGTTAAGGGGAAACTATGAAGAGGACCTCTTGTGGCATGTCTTGTTAAGAAGGTAGAAACATGGGTGTCTGAGGACTGTTGTTGATAGTAGTTTAAGGTAGAAACAGACAGGACTCTTGTTGATATTCAAAGAAGTCAAACTACCTCTGTAGGAAGACAAGTGTGATGAAGTCAATCTGTCCTCCACTTTGAGCCAGGTAGAGATCTGACTTGTTGATAGTGTTGTTAAGATTAATATTAGCTCTCTGTGTACATCCAAGGGCCAACCGTGCTGCCCTGTTCTGAGCCAGCCTGCGCTGCCCTGTGCTGTTAAGAAGACAACTGGAATTTTCCTTTTGATAGTGTTGTTAAGAAGGTAGTCCTAGGGCCTTTTGTGGCACCTGACCAGACAATAGTGCTGTTAAGAAGGTAGAAGCTAGGATCTGCAGGTGGGACAAAAACTAGGACCTGACAAAATAGTGTTGTTAAACAAAATCTAGGGCCTGTAGGACCTGCCTTGTTGATAGTGCTGTTAAGAAGGTAGAAGCTAGGACCTGCCTTGTTGATAGTGTTGTTAAGGTAGAAACTAGGACCTGCCTTGTTGATAGTGTTGTTAAGAAGGTAGAATCTAGGGCCTGTAGGACCTGCCTTGTTGATAATGTTGTTAAGAAGGTAGAAACTAGGGCGGGCCTGTAGGACCTGCCTTGTTGATAGTGCTGTTAAGAAGGTAGAAACTAGGGCCTGTAGGACCTGCCTTGTTGATAGTGTTGTTAAGAAGGTAACTAACTATTAATATCACCACAACTATCATCTCTCCTGGAGGACACAATATCACCACCACCATCATCTCTCCTGGAGGACGCAATATCATCTCTCCTGGAGGACACAATATCATCTCTCCTGGAGGACACAATACATCTCTCCTGGAGGACACAATATCATCTCTCCTGGAGGACACAATATCATCTCTCCTGGAGGACACAATATCATAAGACACTGTTACACTGTTGAATGCTCCCGCAGTATCTGGAGTTCGAAGGTCAGGGGTTAGGGGTTATTACCTGGGAAGAGGTCAGTACACCTCATGAAGGTCTCCCAGTAGATGGGGCCCAGGGTTAGAGGTCAGGGTTATTACCTGGGAAGAGGTCAGTACACCTCATGAAGGTCTCCCAGTAGACGAGGCCCAGGGTTAGAGGTCAGGGTTATTACCTGGGAAGAGGTCAGTAGACCTCATGAAGGTCTCCCAGTAGATGGGGCCCAGGGTTAGAGGTCAGGGTTATTACCTGGGAAGAGGTCAGTACACCTCATGAAGGTCTCCCAGTAGACGAGGCCCAGGGTTAGAGGTCAGGGTTATTACCTGGGAAGAGGTCAGTACACCTCATGAAGGTCTCCCAGTAGATGAGCCCCAGGGCGTACATGTCCACCTGCTTCAGAGCCGACTCACAGTCCCTCAGGTTCACCGCCCCTTCCAGAACCTCTGGGGCCATGTATCGGACTGTACCCACCTGGAGAGAAACAGAACCAGTGTTATAACACTACACTAACCCTCCAGAACCTCTGGGGCCATGTATCGGACTGTACCCACCTGGAGAGAAACAGAATTAGAGAATAGGGTTTAAAGTCTGTCCATCTTAGTGCTGTGGCAGTACTTGCATTATTAGCTATCAAAGAGGGTGTTGGCTAAGCAGACTGAGGGTGGTTTACAGATGAGACCCAGTGCCGAGGCAGTCAGCGGAGTTGACCAACTCCCCTCGCTGATGGCAGTGTTCTCCTCCTCTCCAGGCCTGACCCCCTGGGGTTAGGGTTAGAGGTCATAGGTTAGGGACTCACCTCGCTGATGGCAGCGTTCTCCTCCTCTCCAGGCCTGACCACCTGAGGTTAGGGTTAGAGGTCAGAGGTTAGGGACTCACCTCGCTGATGGCAGCGTTCTCCTCCTCTCCAGGCCTGACCACCTGGGGTTATGGTTAGAGGTCAGAGGTTAGGGACTCACCTCACTGATGGCAGCGTTCTCCTCCTCTCCAGGCCTGACCACCTGGGGTTATGGTTAGAGGTCAGAGGTTAGGGACTCACCTCACTGATGGCAGCGTTCTCCTCCTCTCCAGGCCTGACCAGGCGGTTCCCTGTCAGCTTCATGGACAGACCAAAGTCACTGATCACACATGTCCCATCGTTCTTTACTAGAACATTCCTGCTATTCAGGTCTCTGTGAGATACGGCTGGCTTGTAGATGTCTGGGAGGGAGGGAGGGAGGGAGGGAGGGAGGGAGGGAGGGAGGGAGGGAGGGAGGGAGGGAGGGAGGGGGGAGATGGGAGGGAAAGGGGAGAGAGAGAGAGAGAGAGAGGGAGAGGGGAGGGGAGAGAGAGAAAGGGGAGAGAGAGGGAGGAGAGAGAGATGGGAGGGGAGAGAGGGGGAGGGAGAGGGAGAAAGAGAGGGAAGAGAGAGCGGGGAGATAGGGGGAGAAAGAGGAGAGAGAGAGAGGGGAGGGAGGGGGAGAAAGAGAGGGGAGAGAGGGGAGAAGGAGAGAAAAGAAAGGCCCATTAGTCTCTGCATGTCACCATGATCGCTTAAAGCTCATTGCTGAATAACACAGTTACTGTAGAACCTACGATCTAACTGTAACACAGTTACTGTAGAACCTATGATCTAACTGTAACAAAGTTACTGGAGAACCTATGATATAACTAACACAGTTACTGTAGAACCTATGATCTAACTGTAACAAAGTTACTGGAGAACCTATGATATAACTAACACAGTTACTGTAGAACCTATGATCTAACTGTAACACAGTTACTGTAGAACCTATGATCTATCTGTAACACAGTTACTGTAGAACCTATGATCTAACTGTAACACAGTTACTGTAGAACCTATGATCTAACTGTTTTAATTGTACCTTTATTTAACTAGGCAAGTCAGTTAAGAACAAATTCTTATTTACAATGACGGCCTAGGAACAGTGGGTTAACTGCCTGTTCAGGGGGCAGAACGACAGATTAGTACCTTCCGGTTACTAGTCCAACGCTAGTCTAACCACTAGGCCGCCCCAGGGGCAGTAACTGTAACACAGTCAATACTATATAACAGTACTATGAATGAACTATAACACAGTCAATACTATATAACAGTACTATATAACAGTACTATGATTGAACTGTAACACAATCAATACTATATTAAGGTACTATGGTTGAAGTATAATATTTCATTATATAACAGTAAATACTTCTTGGGTATGACGCTACAAGCTTGTCACACTTGTATTTGGGGAGTTTCTCCCATTCTACTCTGCAGATCGTCTCAAGCTCTGCCCGGTTGGATGGGGAGCGTTGCTGCACAGCTATTTTCAGGTCCCTTCAGAGATCGGGTTTAAGCTCTGGCTGGGCCACTCAATGACATTCAGGGACTTGTCCCGAATCCACTCCTGCGTTGTCTTGGCTGTGTGCTTAGGGTCTTTGCCTCGATCCTGACTAGTCTCCTAGTCCTTGCTGCTGAAAAACATCCCCACAGCATGATGCTGCCACCACCATGCTTTACCGTAGGGATGGTGCCAGGTTTCCTCCAGACGCTTGGCATTCAAGCCAAAGAGTTCAATCTTGGTTTCATCAGACCAGAGAATCTTGTTTCTCATGGTTTGAGAGTCCTTTAGGTGCCTTTTGGCAAACTCCAAGCAGGCTGTCATGTGTCTTTTACTGTGGAATGGCTTCTGTCTGGCTACTCTACCATAAAGGCCTGATTGATGGAGTGCTGTAGAGATGGGTTGTTCTTCTGAACATTCCCCAATACAACAGTAGTAGGGTTGTATCTGTAGCCATGATTCTCGTGGTTTGAGAGTCCTTTAGGAGGATTGTTGAGTTGCGTCAGTGAAACGTTTATACCCAGTCAAGTATATCGCAATATATCAATATATCAAAATTCAATTGTGGGGGGGGGGAAACATTTTGGAAAGCAAATGGCCCATTTTCTGTATAGAAAAGACAACGTAAAGACTCCAATCTGTCTTAGTTATCACAATGCTCAACTTAATTGGCCTAAATTATTGGCACCAGCGGAGAGCATCGGTCCCCCGGTGAGTGGCTACAGGCGCATATTCACTCTTTATCATTGTTGGCTCAGTGCCACTTGAACAGCAACATCCTCCTCCAGTTTATTATTCTACTTGTGTCTCCCCATCTCATAGGCCATATGGACACTGATTTTATTGGTCAGTTGGTCAGTGTGAGTAGAGTAGGCTACTCTGTCATTTGTCCAAGTAAAAACAGATTCTGCTAATGTCTCCAGTCATATAAAGTGTAGTAAAATTGCATGAATTGTAATCAGAGGGCTGATATTAATGCTATAAATACCAGTCTCTCTTGGCTAAGAGTTGAGGAGAGACTGACTGCATCACTTCTTCTTTTATTAAGAAAGAGGAATGTGTTGAAAATCCCAAAATTTGTTTGCATAGTCAACTTACACACAGCTCTGACACACACACTTCTCCCAAAAGACATACCACCAGGGGTCTTTTCACAGTCCCCAAATCCAGAACAAATTCAAGAAAGCATACAGTATTATATAGAGCCCTTATTGCAGGGAACTTCCTTCCATTTCATATTGCTCAAATAAACAGCAAACCTGATTTTAAAAAACAGAAAGAAATGCCTCCCCTAATGGACCTAGATAGTTTGTGTGTATGTACTGATATGTGGACTACGTGTGCCTTTTTAAAACATGTATGTAGTTCTGTCCTTGAGCTGTTCTTGTCTATTAATGTTCTGTATTATGTCATTCTGTATTACGTCATTCTGTATTACGTCATACTGTATTACGTCATTCTGTATTACGTCATTCTGCATTACGTCATTCTGTATTACGTCATTCTATGTCATTCTGTATTACGTCATTCTGTATTATGTCATTCTGTATTACGTCATTCTGTATTACGTCATTCTGTATTATGTCATTCTGTATTACGTCATTCTGTATTACGTCATTCTATGTCGTTCTGCATTACGTCATTCTGTATTACGTCATTCTATGTCGTTCTGTATTACGTCATTCTGTATTACGTCATTCTGTATTACGTCATTCTGTATTACGTCATTCTGTATTACGTCATTCTGTATTACGTCATTCTATTATGTCATTCTGTATTACGTCATTCTGTATTACATCATTCTGTATTACATCATTCTGTATTACATCATTCTGTATTACGTCATTCTGTATTACGTCATTCTGTATTACGTCATTCTGTATTACGTCATTCTGTATTACGTCATTCTATGTCGTTCTGTATTATGTCATTCTGTATTATGTCATTCTGTATTATGTCATTCTGTATTATGTCATTCTGTATTATGTCATTCTGTATTATGTCATTCTGTATTGTATATAATGTTTGTTAATGTCATTCTGTATTATGTCATTCTGTATTATGGTTCATGTTTTGTGTGGAACCCCAGGAAGAGTAGCTGCTGCTTTTTGCAACAGCTAATAGGGATCCTAATAAAATACCAAACACCCCATAGAGCACCATTCATACTGTATAGACAGACTGCCCCATAGAGCACCATTCATACTGTATAGACAGACTGCCCCATAGAGCATCATCCATACTGTATAGACAGACTGCCCCATAGAGCACCATTCATACTGTATAGACAGACAGACTGCCCCATAGAGCACCATTCATACTGTATAGACAGACAGACTGCCCCATAGAGCACCATTCATACTGTAGAGACAGACAGACTGCCCCATAGAGAATCATTCATACTGTATAGACAGACAGACTGCCCCATAGAGCATCATTCATACTGTATAGACAGACAGACTGCCCCATAGAGCACCATTCATACTGTAGACAGACAGACTGCCCCAAAGAGCACCATTCATACTGTATAGACAGAAAGACTGCCCAGACATAGAGCACCATTCATACTGTATAGACAGACTGCCCCATAGAGCACCATTCATACTGTATAGACAGACAGACTGCCCCATAGAGCACCATTCATACTGTATAGACAGACTGCCCTATAGAGCACCATTCATCCTGTATAGACAGACTGCCCCATAGAGCACCATTCATACTGTATAGACAGACAGACTGCCCCATAGAGCACCATTCATCCTGTATAGACAGACTGCCCAATAGAGCATCATTCATACTGTATAGACAGACAGACTGCCCCATAGAGCACCATTCATACTGTATACAGACAGACTGCCCCATAGAGCACCATTCATACTGTATAGACAGACAGACTGCCCCATAGAGCACCATTCATCTGTATAGACAGACAGACTGCCCCATAGAGCACCATTCATCCTGTATAGACAGACTGCCCCATAGAGCATCATTCATACTGTATAGACAGACAGACTGCCCCATAGAGCATCATTCATCCTGTATAGACAGACTGCCCCATAGAGCACCATTCATACTGTATAGACAGACAGACTGCCCCATAGAGCACCATTCATCCTGTATAGACAGACAGACTGCCCCATAGAGCACCATTCATACTGTATAGACAGACAAACTGCCCCATAGAGCATCATTCATCCTGTATAGACAGACTGCCCCATAGAGCACCATTCATACTGTATAGACAGACTGCCCCATAGAGCAACATTCATACTGTATAGACAGACAGACTGCCCTATAGAGCACCAGTCATACTGTATAGACAGACTGCCCCATAGAGCACCATTCATCCTGTATAGACAGACTGCCCCATAGAGCACCATTCATACTGTAGACAGACAGACTGCCCCATAGAGCACCATTCATACTGTAGACAGACAGACTGCCCCATAGATCATCATCCATACTGTATAGACAGACTGCCCCATAGAGCACCATTCATACTGTATAGACAGACAGACAGATTCTGTATAGACAGACCCCATAGAGCACCATTCATACTGTAGAGACAGACAGACTGCCCCATAGAGAATCATTCATACTGTATAGACAGACAGACTGCCCCATAGAGCATCATTCATACTGTATAGACAGACAGACTGCCCCATAGAGCACCATTCATACTGTATAGACAGACAGACTGCCCCATAGAGCACCATCATTCATCCTGTATAGACAGACAGACTGCCCCATAGAGCATCATTCATCCTGTATAGACAGACAGACTGCCCCATAGAGCACCATTCATACTGTAGACAGACAGACTGCCCCAAAGAGCACCATTCATACTGTATATACAGAAGACAGACTGCCCCATAGTGCACCATTCATACTGTATAGACAGACTGCCCCATAGAGCATCATTCATACTGTATAGACAGACAGACTGCCCCATAGAGCACCATTCATACTGTATAGACAGACAGACTGCCCCATAGAGCACCATTCATCCTGTATAGACAGACTGCCCCATAGAGCACCATTCATACTGTATAGACAGACAGACTGCCCCATAGAGCACCATTCATACTGTATAGACAGACTGCCCCATAGAGCATCATTCATACTGTATAGACAGACAGACTGCCCCATAGAGCACCATTCATACTGTATAGACAGACAGACTGCCCCATAGAGCACCATTCATCCTGTATAGACAGACAGACTGCCCCATAGAGCACCATTCATCCTGTATAGACAGACAGACTGCCCCATAGAGCACCATTCATACTGTATAGACAGACAGACTGCCCCATAGAGCACCATTCATACTGTATAGACAGACTGCCCCATAGAGCATCATTCATACTGTATAGACAGACAGACTGCCCCATAGAGCATCATTCATACTGTATAGACAGACAGACTGCCCCATAGAGCACCATTCATACTGTATAGACAGACAGACTGCCCCATAGAGCACCATTCATACTGTAGACAGACAGACTGCCCCATAGAGCACCAGTCATACTGTATAGACCGACTGCCCCATAGAGCACCATTCATCCTGTATAGACAGACTGCCCCATAGAGCACCATTCATCCTGTATAGACAGACAGACTGCCCCATAGAGCACCATTCATACTGTATAGACAGACAGACTGCCCCATAGAGCACCATTCATACTGTATAGACAGACAGACTGCCCCATAGAGCACCATTCATACTGTATAGACAGACAGACTGCCCCATAGAGCACCATTCATAGTATAGACAGACAGACAGATACAGACTGCCCCATAGAGCACCATTCATACTGTATAGACAGACAGACTGCCCCATAGAGCACCATTCATCCTGTATAGACAGACTGCCCCATAGAGCATCATTCATACTGTATAGACAGACAGACTGCCCCATAGAGCACCATTCATACTGTCTAGACAGACAGACTGCCCCATAGAGCACCATTCATACTGTATAGACAGACTGCCCCATAGAGCACCATTCATCCTGTATAGACAGACAGACTGCCCTATAGAGCACCATTCATCCTGTATAGACAGACTGCCCCATAGAGCATCATTCATCCTGTATAGACAGACTGCCCCATAGAGCACCATTCATACTGTATAGACAGACAGACTGCCCCATAGAGCAACATTCATACTGTAGACAGACAGACTGCCCTATAGAGCACCAGTCATACTGTATAGACAGACTGCCCCATAGAGCACCATTCATACTGTATAGACAGACTGCCCCATAGAGCACCATTCATACTGTATAGACAGACTGCCCCATAGAGCACCATTCATACTGTATAGACAGACTGCCCCATAGATCATCATCCATACTGTATAGACAGACTGCCCCATAGAGCACCATTCATACTGTATAGACAGACAGACTGCCCCATAGAGCACCATTCATACTGTATAGACAGACAGACTGCCCCATAGAGCATCATTCATACTGTATAGACAGACAGACTGCCCCATAGAGCATCATTCATACTGTATAGACAGACAGACTGCCCCATAGAGCACCATTCATACTGTATAGACAGACAGACTGCCCCATAGAGCATCATTCATCACTGTATAGACAGACAGACTGCCCCATAGAGCATCATTCACTACTGTCTCCTGTATAGACAGACAGACTGCCCCATAGAGCACCATTCATACTGTATAGACAGACAGACTGCCCCATAGAGCACCATTCATACTATATAGACAGAAAGACTGCCCCATAGAGCACCATTCATACTGTATAGACAGACTGCCCCATAGAGCATCATTCATACTGTATAGACAGACAGACTGCCCCATAGAGCACCATTCATACTGTATAGACAGACAGACTGCCCCATAGAGCACCATTCATCCTGTACAGACAGACTGCCCCATAGAGCATCATTCATACTGTCTAGACAGACAGACTGCCCCATAGAGCACCATTCATACTGTATAGACAGACTGCCCCATAGAGCATCATTCATACTGTATAGACAGACAGACTGCCCCATAGAGCACCATTCATACTGTATAGACAGACAGACTGCCCCATAGAGCACCATTCATCCTGTATAGACAGACAAACTGCCCCATAGAGCACCATTCATCCTGTATAGACAGACAGAGCCCCATAGAGCACCATTCATACTGTCTAGACAGACAGACTGCCCCATAGAGCACCAATCATACTGTATAGACAGACTGCCCCATAGAGCATCATTCATACTGTATAGACAGACAGACTGCCCCATAGAGCACCATTCATACTGTATAGACAGACAGACTGCCCCATAGAGCACCATTCATACTGTAGACAGACAGACTGCCCCATAGAGCACCATTCATACTGTAGACAGACAGACTGCTCCATAGAGCACCAGTCATACTGTATAGACAGACAGACTGCCCCATAGAGCACCATTCATACTGTATAGACAGACTGCCCCATAGAGCACCATTCATCCTGTATAGACAGACAGACTGCCCCATAGAGCACCATTCATACTGTATAGACAGACAGACTGCCCCATAGAGCACCATTCATACTGTATAGACAGACAGACTGCCCCATAGAGCACCATTCATACTGTATAGACAGACAGACTGCCCCATAGAGCACCATTCATACTGTATAGACAGACAGACTGCCCCATAGAGCACCATTCATACTGTAGACAGACAGACTGCCCCATAGAGCACCATTCATCCTGTATAGACAGACTGCCCCATAGAGCATCATTCATACTGTATAGACAGACAGACTGCCCCATAGAGCACCATTCATACTGTCTAGACAGACAGACTGCCCCATAGAGCACCATTCATACTGTATAGACAGACATACTGCCCCATAGAGCACCATTCATACTGTAGACAGACAGACTGCCCCATAGAGCACCATTCATCCTGTACAGACAGACTGCCCCATAGAGCACCATTCATACTGTATAGACAGACTGCCCCAGAGAGCACCATTCATACTGTAGACAGACAGACTGCCCTATAGAGCACCATTCATACTGTATAGACAGACTGCCCCATAGAGCACCATTCATACTGTATGTGAGTGAACCAGCCGTCTGTCTGACAGTCTGACCCAGATGTTCACATTAGCTGCTTCAACCATAAAAGAGGTGTGTGTGTGTGTGTGTGTGACGTGCTTCCGCCCGTCTGGCAGTTGAGTTGGCATCCTGTCTCCTGCCTCCACATGGCTGAGCTCAAAACACACAGCCGACCCAGACCACAACCTCGTAGAGAACTAGACCAGGTACAGCCAGAGATAAGGGGTCAACCCAGACCACAACCTAGTAGAGAACTAGACTAGGTACAGCCAGAGATAAGGGGTCAACCCAGACCACAACCTAGAAGAGAACTAGACTAGGTACAGCCAGAGATAAGGGGTCAACCCAGACCACAACCTAGTAGAGGAATAGGACACTATGTAGGGAATAGGACACTATGTAGGGAATAGGATGCCATTTGGGACGGAGACTGACAGAAACCTTTATTGGCCATTAAAAGTATACTTATCTCTTTGTTTTAAACATTTAAGAAGGATAAAGTCGCACTGGATTTGTCACAAAGTCTTAGGCCTAGTTACATGGTCTGTAACCTGACTGTCTAGGGGTCCTAGTTACATGGTCTGTAACCTGACTGTCTAGGGGTCCTAGCTACATGGTCTGTAACCTGACTGTCTAGGGGTCCTAGTTACATGGTCTGTAACCTGACTGTCTAGGGGTCCTAGTTACATGGTCTGTAACCTGATGGTCTGTAACCCTGACTCATTATGTCTAGGGGTCCTAGTTACATGGTCTGTAACCTGACTCATTATGTCTAGGGGTCCTAGCTACATGGTCTGTAACCTGACTCATTATGTCTAGGGGTCCTAGCTACATGGTCTGTAACCTGACTCATTATGTCTAGGGGTCCTAGCTACATGGTCTGTAACCTGACTTGTCTGTAGGGGTCCTAGCTACATGGTCTGTAACCTGACTTGTCTGTAGGGGTCCTAGCTACATGGTCTGTAACCTGACTTGTCTGTAGGGGTCCTAGTTACATGGTCTGTAACCTGACTGTCTGTAGGAGTCCGAGTTACATGGTCTGTAACCTGACTGTCTAGGGGTCCTAGTTACATGGTCTGTAAGCTGACAGCTGTGTGCATTCATGTGAGAAATCAGCATTTGAGAACTGTGTTGGATTACCTTAGGTCCATGACCAGCTCGGTCTTGACTCCTTTGAGTTGGTGAGAGGATTAGAATGTTCAGATGGTGACCGAAACAAATAGATACAAAAAGGACCCCTAGAAACAGGCATGCCTAAAGGACCCCTAGAAACAGGCATGCCTAAAGGAGCACTAGAAACAGGCATCCCTAAAGGACCACTAGAAACAGGCATGCCTAAAGGACCCCTAGAAACAGGCATGCCTAAAGGAGCACTAGAAACAGGCATCCCTAAAGGACCCCTAGAAACAGGCATGCCTAAAGGACCCCTAGAAACAGGCATGCCTAAAGGAGCACTAGAAACAGGCATCCCTAAAGGACCACTAGAAACAGGCATGCCTAAAGGACCCCTAGAAACAGGCATGCCTAAAGGAGCACTAGAAACAGGCATCCCTAAAGGAGCACTAGAAACAGGCATGCCTAAAGGAGCACTAGAAACAGGCATGCCTAAAGGACCCCTAGAAACAGGCATGCCTAAAGGAGCACTAGAAACAGGCATGCCTAAAGGAGCACTAGAAACAGGCATGCCTAAAGGAGCACTAGAAACAGGCATGCCTAAAGGAGCACTAGAAACAGGCATGCCTAAAGGAGCACTAGAAACAGGCATGCCTAAAGGAGCACTAGAAACAGGCATGCCTAAAGGAGCACTAGAAACAGGCATGCCTAAAGGAGCACTAGAAACAGGCATGCCTAAAGGACCCCTAGAAACAGGCATGCCTAAAGGAGCACTAGAAACAGGCATGCCTAAAGGAGCACTAGAAACAGGCATGCCTAAAGGAGCACTAGAAACAGGCATGCCTAAAGGAGCACTAGAAACAGGCATGCCTAAAGGAGCACTAGAAACAGGCATGCCTAAAGGAGCACTAGAAACAGGCATGCCTAAAGAAGCACTAGAAACAGGCATGCCTAAAGCAGCACTAGAAACAGGCATGCCTAAAGGACCCCTAGAAACAGGCATGCCTAAAGGAGCACTAGAAACAGGCATGCCTAAAGGAGCACTAGAAACAGGCATGCCTAAAGGAGCACTAGAAACAGGCATGCCTAAAGGAGCACTAGAAACAGGCATGCCTAAAGGAGCACTAGAAACAGGCATCCCTAAAGGACCACTAGAAACAGGCATGCCTAAAGGACCCCTAGAAACAGGCATGCCTAAAGGAGCACTAGAAACAGGTATGCCTAAAGGAGCACTAGAAACAGGCATGCCTAAAGGAGCACTAGAAACAGGCATGCCTAAAGGAGCACTAGAAACAGGCATGCCTAAAGGAGCACTAGAAACAGGCATGCCTAAAGGAGCACTAGAAACAGGCATGCCTAAAGGAGCACTAGAAACAGACATGCCTAGAAACAGGCATGCCTAAAGGAGCACTAGAAACAGGCATGCCTAAAGGAGCACTAGAAACAGGCATCCCTAAAGGACCACTAGAAACAGGCATGCCTAAAGGACCACTAGAAACAGGCATGCCTAAAGGACCCCTAGAAACAGGCATGCCTAAAGGAGCACTAGAAACAGGCATGCCTAAAGGAGCACTAGAAACAGGCATGCCTAAAGGAGCACTAGAAACAGGCATCCCTGAAGGACCACTAGAAACAGGCATGCCTAAAGGACCACTAGAAACAAAAGAAAAGCCTGGATGGCCACCAAACCAACCAGCAACCTCACAGCTCTCAAACAGGGACCCTGACTGACAATCCCTAATTGCTTATCAACCAGGCTCAGCACATGTACAAGGTTGCTGCTGCCCCCTGGGGAACGGAGTGTGGAAGTGCTAGTATGCTGTCTAAACTACCTAACCATTTCCCTAACATGTGACGCATGTCTGTAAGCAGACAATGAATTATGTATTGGCAAATCCATATTAACAGAGTGATGTGTAGACTCAGATTGTTCACTTTTAAATGTATGTCAAACAAAAACCAATGATTGCAAAGTTAAACAAACCATACAACTTTAAAACACACACACACGTGAAGGCAGTAAAAATCCTCCTCAGTGATTCATCACATTCTGACGGCTTGACGACGGGAGATAGTGTTTCACTGGGGCTGTCTGAACATGTAAATGAAATTAAGGGGTGTGACGGTGAGTGAGAACAGTGTGTGAGTGTGTGTGAGTGAGAGAGAGAGAGAGAGAGAGAGGACATTATGTGTGTGTGTGTGAGTGTGACTGTGTGAGAGAGAGAGAGAGAGAGTGTGAGAGAGAGAGAGAGCGAGAGAACATTATGTGTGTGTGTGAGTGTGAGAGAGAGAGAGAGAGAGAGAGTGTGCGTGTGTGAGTGTGAGTGAGAGAGAGAGAGAGAGAGACATTATGTGTGTGTGTGAGTGAGAGAGAGAGAGAGAGAGAGAGAGAGAGAGAGAGAGAGAGAGAGAGATTATGTGTGTGTGTGAGTGAGTGTGAGAGAGAGAGAGAGAGAACATTATGTGTGTGTGTGTGTGTGTTATGTGTGTGTGTGAGTGTGAGAGAGAGAGAGAGAGCGAGAGAACATTGTGTGTGTGTGAGTGTGAGAGAGAGAGAGAGAGAGAGAGAGAGAGAGTGTGTGTGTGTGTGTGAGTGAGAGAGAGAGAGAGAGAGAGAGAGAGAGAGAGAGAGAGAGAGAGTGAGAGTGTGTGTGTGTGAGTGTGAGTGTGAGTGTGAGTGAGAGAGAGTGTGTGTGTGTGTGTGTGTGTGTGAGTGTGTGTGTGTGTGTCCACGTCCGTGTACATCTGTGTGCTTGTGCACTCCCCAGTGTGTGTGAAGGTGACTCCTACCTCCTCTCAGCAGCTCAGTGTGCAGGTAGGCCAGCCCCCGTGTGACAGAGTGTGTAAGGCGACAACAGCTGACCCAGTCTCCTGTCTGCAGACTCAGGTACTGACACAGAGAACCCTGGAAAGGAGAACAAGAACATGACTTTTCTGTTTCATCGTAGACACACGGTTGTCAGCTCACTTCCCACCAGATTTTTACAGAGGAAAAGGAGGACAATGAGGAAGAGGAGGATGAGGAAGAGGTGGAGGAGGACGAGGTGGAGGAGGAAGAGATGGTGGAGGAAGAGGTGGAGGAGGAAGAGGTGGAGGAGGAAGAGGTAGAGGAGGAAGAGATGGAGGAGGAAGAGGTGGAGGAGGAAGAGGAAGAGGTGGTGGAGGAAGGGTGGAGGAGGAAGAGGTGGAGGAGGAAGAGGTGGAGGAGGAAGAGATGGAGGAATGAGAAGGAAGAAGAGGTGGAGGAGGAAGAGGTGGAGGAGGAAGCAGTGTGGAGGAATGAGAAGGAAGAGGAGCAAGAGGTGGAGGAGGAAGAGGTGGAGGAAGGAAGGAAGAAGTAGGAGGAAGAGATGGAGGAGGAAGAGGTGGTGGAGGAAGAAGTGGAGGAGGAAGAGCTGGAGGAAGAGGTGGAGGAGGAAGGAGAAGGAAGAAGGAGGAAGAGGTGGAGGAGGAAGAGATGGAGGAATGAGAAGGAAGAAGAGGTGGAGGAGGAAGAGGTGGAGGAAGGAAGAGGTAGGAGGAAGAGGTGGAGGAGGAAGAGGTGGAGGAATGAGAAGGAAGAAGAGGTGGAGGAGGAAGAGGTGGAGGAGGAAGAGATGGAGGAGGAAGCAGTGTAGGAGGAAGAGGTGTAGGAGGAAGAGGTGGAGGAGCAAGAAGTGGTGGAGGAAGAGGTGGAAGAAGGAGAAGGAAGAAGAGGTGGAGGAGGAAGAGATAGAGGAGGAAGCAGTGTAGGAGGAAGAGGTGGAGGAGGAAGCAGTGTAGTACTATATCTCTTGACACAATGATGAAAATAATCATGGCCTCTAAACCTTCAAGCTGCATACTGGACCCTATTCCAACTAAACTACTGAAAGAGCTGCTTCCTGTGCTTGGCCCTCCTATGTTGAACATAATAAACGTCTCTCTATCCACCGGATGTGTACCAAACTCACTAAAAGTGGCAGTAATAAAGCCTCTCTTGAAAAAGCCAAACCTTAATCCAGAAAATATAAAAAACTATCGGCCTATATCGAATCTTCCATTCCTCTCAAAAATTTTAGAAAAGGCTGTTGCGCTGCAACTTACTGCCTTCCTGAAGACAAACAATGTATACGAAATGCTTCAGTCTGGTTTTAGACCCCATCATAGCACTGAGACGGCACTTGTGAAGGTGGTAAATGACATTTTAATGGCATCGGACCGAGGCTCTGCATCTGTCCTCGTGCTCCTAGACCTTAGTGCTGCTTTTGATACCATCGATCACCACATTCTTTTGGAGAGATTGGAAACCCAAATTGGTCTACCCGGACAAGTTCTGGCCTGGTTTAGATCTTATCTGTCGGAAAGATATCAGTTTGTCTCTGTGAATGGTTTGTCCTCTGACAAATCAACTGTAAATTTCGGTGTTCCTCAAGGTTCCGTTTTAGGACCACTATTGTTTTCACTATATATTTTACCTCTTGGGGATGTTATTCGAAAACATAATGTTAACATTCACTGCTATGCGGATGACACACAGCTGTACATTTCAATGAAACATGCTGAAGCCCCAAAATTCCCCTTGCTAGAAGCATGTGTTTCAGACATAAGGAAGTGGATGGCTGCAAACATTCTACTTTTAAACTCGGACAAAACAGAGATGCTTGTTCTAGGTCCAAATTAACAAAGAGATCTTCTGTTGGATCTGACAATTAATCTTAATGGTTGTACAGTCGTCTCAAATAAAACTGTGAAGGACCTCGGCATTACTCTGGACCCTGATCTCTCTTTTGAAGAACATATCAAGACCATTTCAAGGACAGCTTTTTTCCATCTACGTAACATTGCAAAAATCAGAAACTTTCTGTCCAAAAATGATGCAGAAAAATTAATCCATGCTTTTGTCACTTCTAGGTTAGACTACTGCAATGCTCTACTTTCCGGCTACCCGGATAATGCACTAAATAAACTTCAGTTGGTGCTAAATACGGCTGCTAGAATCCTGACTAGAACCAAAGAATTTGATCATATTACTCCAGTGCTAGCCTCTCTACACTGGCTTCCTGTCAAAGCAAGGGCTGATTTCAAGGTTTTACTGCTAACCTACAAAGCATTACATGGGCTTGCTCCTACCTATCTCTCTGATTTGGTCCTGCTGTACATACCTACACGTACGCTACGGTCACAAGACGCAGGCCACCTATTTGTCCCTAGAATTTCTAAGCAAACAGCTGGAGGCAGGGCTTTCTCCTATAGAGCTCCATTTTTATGGAACGGTCTGCCTACCCATGTCAGAGACGCAAACTCGGTCTCAACCTTTAAGTCTTTACTGAAGACTCATCTCTTCAGTGGGTCATATGATTGAGTGTAGTCTGGCCCAGGAGTGGGAAGGTGAACGGAAAGGCTCTGGAGCAACGAACCGCCCTTGCTGTCTCTGCCTGGCCGGTTCCCCTCTTTCCACTGGGATACTCTGCCTCTAACCCTATTACAGGGGCTGAGTCACTGGCTTACTGGGGCTCTCTCATGCCATCCCTGGAAGGGGTGCGTCACCTGAGTGGGTTGATTCACTGATGTGGTCATCCTGTCTGTGTTGGCGCCCCCCCTTGGGATGTGCCATGGCGGAGATCTTTGTGGGCTATACTCGGCCCTGTCTCAGGATGGTAAGTTGGTGGTTGAAGATATCCCTCTCGTGGTGTGGCGGCTGTGCTTTGGCAAAGTGGGTGGGGTTATATCCTTCCTGTTTGGCCCTGTCCGGGGGTGTCCTCGGATGGGTCCACAGTGTCTCCTGACCCCTCCTGTCTCAGCCTCCAGTATTTATGCTGCAGTAGTTTATGTGTTGGGGGGCTAGGGTCAGTTTGTTATATCTGGAGTACTTCTCCTGTCCTATTCGGTGTCCTGTGTGAATCTAAGTGTGCGTTCTCTAATTCTCTCCTTCTCTCTCTCGGAGGACCTGAGCCCTAGGACCATGCCCCAGGATTACCTGACATGATGACTCCTTGCTGTCCCCAGTCCACCTGGCCGTGCTGCTGCTCCAGTTTCAACTGTTCTGCCTTCTTATTATTCGAACATGCTGATCATTTATGAACATTTGAACATCTTGGCCATGTTCTGTTATAATCTCCACCCGGCACAGCCAGAAGAGGACTGGCCACCCCACATATGCTCTCTCTAATTCTCTCTTTTTTTCTCTCTCTCGGAGGACCTGAGCCCTAGGACCATGCCCCAGGACTACCTGACATGATGACTCCTTGCTGTCCCCAGTCCACCTGGCCGTGCTGCTGCTCCAGTTTCAACTGACCTGAGCCCTAGGACCATGCCCCAGGACTACCTGACATGATGACTCCTTGCTGTCCCCAGTCCACCTGGCCGTGCTGCTGCTCCAGTTTCAACTGACCTGAGCCCTAGGACCATGCCCCAGGACTACCTGACATGATGACTCCTTGCTGTCCCCAGTCCATCTGACCGTGCTGCTGCTCCAGTTTCAACTGTTCTGCCTTATTATTATATGACCATGCTGGTCATTTATGAACATTTGAACATCTTGGCCATGTTCTGTTATAATCTCCACCCGGCACAGCCAGAAGAGGACTGGCCACCCCACATAGCCTGGTTCCTATCTAGGTTTCTTCCTAGGTTTTGGCCTTTCTAGGGAGTTTTTCCTAGCCACCGTGCTTCTACACCTGCATTGCTTGCTGTTTGGGGTTTTAGGCTGGGTTTCTGTACAGCACTTTGGGATATCAGCTGATGTACGAAGGGCTATATAAATAAATTTGATTTGATTTGATTTAGGAGGAAGAAGTGGTGGAGGAAGAGGTGGAGGAATGAGAAGGAAGAAGAGGTGGAGGAGGAAGAGGTGTAGGGGGAAGAGGTGTAGGAGGAAGAGGTGGAGGAGCAAGAAGTGGTGGAGGAAGAGGTGGAAGAAGGAGAAGGAAGAAGAGGTGGAGGAGGAAGAGGTGTAGGAGGAAGAGGTGTAGGAGGAAGAGATGGAGGAAGAAGCAGTGTAGGAGGAAGAGGTGGAGGAGGAAGAGGTGGTGGAGGAAGGAGAAGGAAGAAGAGGAGGAAGAGGTGGAGGAGGAGGAAGAGGTGGAGGAGGAAGAGGTGGAGGGGGAAGAGGTGGAGGAGGAAGAGGTGGAGGAGGAAGAGGTGGAGGAGGAAGAGGTGGAGGGGAAGAGGTGGTGGAGGAAGAGGTGGAGGAGGAAGAGGTAGAGGAAGGAGAAGGAAGAAGAGATGGAGGTGGAAGAGGTGGAGGAGGAAGAGGTGGAGGAAGGAGAAGGAAGAAGAGATGGAGGAGGAAGAGGTGGAGGAGGAAGAGGTGGAGGAGGGAGAAGGAAGAAGAGATGGTGGAGGAAGAGGTGGAGGAAGGAGAAGGAAGAAGAGGTGGAGGAGGAAGAGGTGGTGGAGGAAGAGGTGGAGGAAGGAGAAGGAAGAAGAGGTGGAGGAGGAAGAGGTGGTGGAGGAAGAGGTGGAGGAAGGAGAAGGAAGAAGAGGTGGTGGAGGAAGAGGTGGAGGAAGGAGAAGGAAGAAGAGGTGTAGGAGGAAGAGGTGTAGGAGGAAGAGATGGAGGTGGAAGAGGTGGAGGAAGGAGAAGGAAGAAGAGATGGAGGTGGAAGAGGTGGAGGAGGAAGAGGTGGAGGAGGAAGAGGTGGTGGAGGAAGAGGTGGAGGAAGGAGAAGGAAGAAGAGGTGTAGGAGGAAGAGATGGAGGTGGAAGAGGTGGAGGAAGGAGAAGGAAGAAGAGATGGAGGTGGAAGAGGTAGAGGAGGAAGAGGTGGAGGAGGAAGAGGTGGTGGAGGAAGAGATGGAGGAGGAAGAAGAGGTTGTGGAGGAAGAAGAGGTGGTGGAGGAAGAAGAGGTGGTGGAGGAAGAAGAGGTGGTGGAGGAAGAAGGAGGAAGAGGTGGAGGAAGGAGAAGGAAGAAGAGGTGGAGGAGGAAGAGGTGGAGGAGGAAGAGGTGGAGGAGGAAGAGGTGGTGGAGGAAGAGGTGGAGGAGGAAGGGTGGAGGAGGAAGAGGTGGAGGAGGAAGAGGTGGAAGGAGAAGGAAGAAGAGGTGGAGGAGGAAGAGGTGGAGGAGGAAGAGGTGGAGGAGGAAGAGGTGGAGGAGGAAGAGGTGTAGGAGGAAGAGGTGGAGGAGGAAGAGGTGTAGGAGGAAGAGGTGGAGGAGGAAGAGGTGTAGGAGGAAGAGGTGGAGGAGGAAGAGGTGGAGGAGGAAGAGGTGGAGGAGCAAACAAACCACATAAATCACGGAGAACAGCATCACTGGAGTCTGGGAGGAAAATGTTATACACACTGCTGAACTGAGGATGACGTCTGCGTTCCAAATGGGACCCTATTCCTTATGGGTACTGGTCAAAGGTCGTCCACTATATAAGGATTAGGGTGCCATTTGAGATTCCGGCTATGACGCACAGCCACAGAGAACAGTGAGAGTCCAAGGACCTGAGGAATATAGTCAATTAGAACTATGTTATATTACTATAGAACAGACACATCATGAGCCCTGGCTGAGTCCTGGTTGTCATGGTGACATAATGGCTACAGGAACAGAGAGAGAGAGAGAGAGAGAGAGAGAGAGAGAGAGAGAGAGAGAGAGAGAGAGAGAGAGAGAGAGAGAGAGAGAGAGAGAGAGAGAGAGAGAGAGAGAGAGAGAGAGAGAGAGAGAGAGAAAGAGAGAGAGAGAGAGAGAGAGAGAGAGAGACAACCAAACAAACCAAAACAAAGGCAAAGTCTTCTCATGCTTTGTTGATTTCAAAAAAGCCTTCGACTCAATTTGGCATGAGGGTCTGCTATACAAACTGATGGAAAGTGGTGTTGAGGGTAAAACCTACGTCATTACAAAATCCATGAACACAAACAACAAGTGTGCTGTTAAAATGGGCAAAAAACATATTTCTTCCCACAGGGCCGTGGGGTGAGACAAGGATGCAGCTTAAGCCCCACCCTCTTCAACATATATATCAATGAATTGGTGAGGGCACTCGAACAGTCTGCAGCACCCGGCCTCACCCTGCTAGAATCTGAAGTCAAACGTCTACTGTTTGCTGATGATCTGGTGCTTCTGTCACCAACCAAGGAGGACCTACAGCAGCACCTAGATCTTCTGCACAGATTCTGTCAGACCTGGGCCCTGACAGTAAATCTCAGTAAGACCAAAATAATGGTGTTCCAAAAAAGGTCCAGTCACCAGGACCACAAATACAAATTCCATCTAGACACCGTTGCCCTAGAGCACACAAAAAACTATACATACCTTCTATGCCATCAAAAGGAACATAAAATTCAACATACCAATTAGGATCTGGCTAAAAATACTTGAATCAATTATAGAACCCATTGCCCTTTATGGTTGTGAGGTCTGGGGTCCGCTCACCAACCAAGGATATCACAAAATGTGACAAACACCAAATTGAGACTCTACATGCAGAATTCTGCAAAAATATCCTCCGTGTACAACGTAGAACACCAAATAATGCAAGCAGAGCAGAATTAGGCCGATTCCATAACAAAGCCATCACCTAAAGAGAGGTGAACCTGGAGAAGAGTCCCTTAAGTAAGCTGGTCCTGGGGCTCTGTTCACAAACAGACCCCACAGAGCCCCAGGACAGCAGCACAATTAGACACAACCAAATCATGAGAAAACAAAAAGATAACTACTTAACACATTGGAAAGAATTAACAAAAAAACAGAGCAAACTAGAATGCTATTTGGCCCTACACAGAGAGTACACAGCGGCAGAATACCTGACCACTGTGACTGACCCAAAATTAAGGAAAGCTTTGACTATGTACAGACTCAGTGAGCATAGCCTTGCTATTGAGAAAGGCCGCCGTAGGCAGACATGGCTCTCAAGAGAAGACCGGCTATGTGCTCACTGCCCACAAAATGAGGTGGAAACTGAGCTGCACTTCCTAACCTCCTGCCCAATGTATGACCATATTAGAGAGACATATTTCCCTCAGACTACACAGATCCACAAAGAATTCGAAAACAAATCCAATTTTGATAAACTCCCATATCTACTGGGTGAAATACCACAGTGTTTCATCACTGCAGCAAGATTTGTGACCTGTTGCCACAAGAGAAGGGCAACCAGTGAAGAACAACCACCATTGTAAATACAACCCATATTTATGCTTATTTATTTTCCTTTGTGTACTTTAACTATTTGTACATTGTTACAACACTGTATATATATATATAATATGACATTTGTAATATCTTTATTGTTTTGAAACTTCTGTATGTGTAATGTTTATTGTTAATTTTTATTGTTTATTTCACTTTTGTATATTATCTACCTCACTTGCGTTGGCAAAGTTTCCCATGCCAATAAAGCCCTTTGAATTGAGTTGAGAGAGAGAGAGAGAGAGAGAGAGAGAGAGAGAGAGAGAGAGAGAGAGGAAGATATAGAGGGAGAGAGAGAGAGAGCCAGAGCGAGAGAGGAGAGAGAGAGAGAGAGAGAGAGAGAGAGAGAGAGCATGACAGAGAGAGAGAGAGAGACACAGAGAGAGAGAGAGACAGAGAGAGAGAGAGAGAGAGAGAGCATGACAGAGAGAGAGAGAGCACGACAGAGAGAGAGCACGACAGAGAGAGAGAGAGAGCATGACAGAGAGAGAGAGAGAGAGATGACAGACAGAGAGAGAGAGAGCACGACAGAGAGAGAGAGAGAGCATGACAGAGAGAGAGAGAGAGAGAGCATGACAGAGAGAGAGAGACGACAGAGAGAGAGACACGACAGAGAGAGAGAGAGAGCATGACAGACAGAGAGAGAGAGCACGACAGAGAGAGAGAGAGAGCATGACAGAGAGAGAGAGAGAGAGAGCACGACAGAGAGAGAGAGCACGACAGAGAGAGAGAGAGAGCACGACAGAGAGAGAGAGAGAGCATGACAGAGAGAGAGAGAGAGAGAGCACGACAGAGAGAGAGAGCATGACAGAGAGAGAGAGAGAGCACGACAGAGAGAGAGAGAGCATGACAGAGAGAGAGAGAGAGAGAGAGAGAGAGCATGACAGAGAGAGAGAGAGAGCACGACAGAGAGAGAGAGCACGACAGAGAGAGAGAGAGAGAGAGAGAGCATGACAGAGAGAGAGAGAGCACGACAGAGAGAGAGAGCGAGAGAGAGAGAGAACATTATGCAGCAATAATTCTCAGGAGAAACTATCTACCCAAGGTGACTTGGTGTCTGGTGAAAAGAAATCTAACCCCGATCATCGACAGAAATATCTGCTGAGACGATACAGAATCTATTGTATTCTAGTTCTATGACAGAGACAGGAAACCTTCTATTCTAGTCAAATGACAGAGACAGGAAACCTTCTATTCTAGTCAAATGACAGAGAGACAGAAACAGTCAAATGAAAGACAGGAAACCTTCTATTCTAGTCAAATGAGAGAGAGAGACAGGAAACCTTCTATTCTAGTCAAATGACAGAGAGAGAGACAGGAAACCTTTTATTCTAGTCAAATGACAGAGACAGGAAACCTTCTATTCTAGTCAAATGACAGAGAGAGACAGGAAAACTTCTATTCTAGTCAAATGACAGAGAGAGACAGGAAACGTTCTATTCTAGTCAAATGACAGAGAGAGACAGGACACCTATTCTAGTCAAATGACAGAGACAGGAAACCTTCTATTCTAGTCAAATGACAGAGACAGGAAACCCGGTAGAACCTGGTATAACCCGGAAGAACCCTGTAGAGGACAGAAGTCCAGTAGAGCCCAGCAGACCCCAGCAGAACCCTGTAGAGGCCAGCAGAGATCAGTAGAGCCCAGTAGAACCCCGTAGAGCCTAGTAAACCTCTGTAGACCCCTGTAGAATACAGTAAAGGACAGTAGATCCAAGTAGAACCCTGTTGAGGCCAGCAGAGCCCAGTAGAACCCTGTGGAGGCCGGTAGAACCTGGTAGAACCCAGTATAACCCGACAGAACCCTGTAGAGGCCAGCAGATCCCTGTAGAGGCCAGCTGTCCAGTAGAGCCTAGAAGAACCCTGTAGAGGTTAGTATAACTCAGTAGAACCCTGTAGAGGCCAGTAGAACCCATTAGATGCCAGAATAACCCCTTAGAGGCTAGCAGAAACCAGTAAAGCATAGTAGAATCCAGTAGAGCCCAGCAGAACCCTGTAGAGGCCAGCAGAGATCAGTAGAGCCCAGTAAAAGCTAGCAAAATCCTATAGAGGCAAGTAGAGCCTTGTAGAAACTTGTAAAACCTAGTAGATACCCTGTCAAACCCTGTAGAGGACAGTAGATGACAGTAGAGGCTAGCAGACCCCTGTAGAAGTCTGCAGAGCCTAGTAGAACCCTGTAGAGCCTAATAGAGGCCAGTAGAACTCCGTTGAGACCTGTAGAGTCCAGTAGACTCCAGTAAAACCCTGTAAAGGCCAGTAGATGCCTATAGAGGATAGTAATCCAGTAGAGCCTAGTAGACCCCTGTAGAGCCAGTGGAACCCTGTAGAACTCAGTCGAGTCCGGGAGTCCAGTAGACCCCTGTAGAGTCCATTAGAGCCTAGTAGAACCCTGTACAGGCCAGCAGAATCCTGTAGAGGCCAGCAGAGGACAGTAAAGCCCAGTAGAGCTCAGCAGAACCCTGTAGAGGCCAGTAGAACCCTGTAGAGATAAGTAGATCCCTGAAGAGGCTAGTAATCTAGTCGAGCCTAGCAGAACCCTGTAGAGGCCAGTAGAACTTAGTAGAACCCTGTGGTGGCTAGTATTCTAGTAGAGCGCAGCAGAACCCTGTAGAGGCCAGTAGACGCCTGTAGTTCCCATTAGTTCCTGACAAGGCAGCAGCTACTCTTCCTGGGGTTTATTATGGATCCCCATTAGTTCCTGCCAAGGCAGCAGCTACTCTTCCTGGGGTTTATTATAGATCCCCATTAGTTCCTGCCAAGGCAGCAGCTACTCTTCCTGGGGTTTATTATGGATCCCCATTAGTTCCTGACAAGGCAGCAGCTACTCTTCCTGGGGTTTATTATGGATCCCCATTTGTTCCTGCCAAGGCAGCAGCTACTCTTCCTGGGGTTTATTATGGATCCCCATTTGTTCCTGCCAAGTTCCTTCCTGGGGTTTATTATGGATCCAAGGCAGCAGCTACTCTTCCTGGGGTTTATTATGGATCCCCATTAGTTCCTGACAAGGCAGCAGCTACTCTTCCTGGGGTTTATTATGGATCCCCATTAGTTCCTGCCAAGGCAGCAGCTACTCTTCCTGGGGTTTATTATGGATCCCCATTAGTTCCTGCCAAGGCAGCAGCTACTCTTCCTGGGGTTTATTATGGATCCCCATTAGTTCCTGCCAAGGCAGCAGCTACTCTTCCTGGGGTTTATTATGGATCCCCATTAGTTCCTGCCAAGGCAGCAGCTACTCTTCCTGGGGTTTATTATGGATCCCCATTAGTTCCTGCCAAGGCAGCAGCTACTCTTCCTGGGGTTTATTATGGATCCCAGTTAGTTCCTGCCAAGGCAGCAGCTACTCTTCCTGGGGTTTATTATGAATCCCAGTTAGTTCCTGCCAAGGCAGCAGCTACTCTTCCCGGGGTTTATTATGAATCCCAGTTAGTTCCTGCCAAGGCAGCAGCAACTCTGCCCGGGGTAAAGCAAAATGAAGGCAGTTTATACAATTTTAAAAACATTACAATACATTCACAACACACTGTGTGTCCTCAGGCCCCTACTCCACCACTACCACATATCTACAGTACTAAATCCATGTGTGTGTATAGTGAGTATGTTATCGTGTGTGTGTGTGTGTGTGTAATACTGTGGAATAGAGTACCATGTAGTCATGACTCTATGTAGTACTGTGGAATAGAGTTCCATGTAGTCATGGCTCTATGTAGTACTGTGGAATAGAGTTCCATGTAGTCATGGCTCTAGGTAGTACTGTGGAATAGAGTTCCATGTAGTCATGGCTCTATGTAGTACTGTGGAATAGAGTTCCATGTAGTCATGACTCTATGTAGTACTGTGGAATAGAGTTCCATGTAGTCATGGCTCTATGTAGTACTGTGCACCTCCCATAGTCTGTTCTGGACTTGGGGACTGTGAAGAGACCCCTGGTGGCATGTCTTGTGGGGTATGCATGGGTGTCTGAGCTGTGTGCCAGTAGTTTAGACAGGCAGCTCGGTGCATTCAACATGTCAATACCTCACATAAATACAAGTAGTGATGAAGTCAATCTCTCCTCCACTTTGAGCGAGGAGAGATTGACATACATATTATTAATATTAGCTCTCGTGTACATCCAAGGGCCAGCTGTGCTGCCCTGTTCTGAGCCAATTGCAATTTTCCTGAGTCCCTTTTTGGGACTGTAGGACCTGCCTTGTTGATAGTGCTGTTAAGAAGGTAGAAACTAGGGCCTGTAGGACCTGCCTTGTTGATAGTGTTGTTAAGAAGGTAGAAACTAGGACCTGTAGGACCTGCCTTGTTGATAGTGTTGTTAAGAAGGTAGAAACTAGGGGGCCTGTAGGACCTGCCTTGTTGATAGTGCTGTTAAGAAGGTAGAAACTAGGGCCTGTAGGACCTGCCTTGTTGATAGTGTTGTTAAGAAGGTAGAAACTAGGGCCTGTAGGACCTGCCTTGTTGATAGTGTTGTTAAGAAGGTAGAAACTAGGGCCTGTAGGACCTGCCTTGTTGATAGTGTTGTTAAGAAGGTAGAAACTAGGGCCTGTAGGACCTGCCTTGTTGAAGAAGGTAGTGTTGTTGATAGTGTTGTTAAGAAGGTAGAAACTAGGGCCTGCCTTGTTGATAGTTAAGAAGGTAGAAACTAGGGCCTGTAGGACCTGCCTTGTTGATAGTGTTGTTAAGAAGGTAGAAACTAGGGCCTGTATGACCTGCCTTGTTGATAGTGCTGTTAAGAAGGTAGAAACTAGGGCCTGTAGGACCTGCCTTGTTGATAGTGTTGTTAAGAAGGTAGAAACTAGGACCTGTAGGACCTGCCTTGTTGATAGTGTTGTTAAGAAGGTAGAAACTAGGGCCTGTATGACCTGCCTTGTTGATAGTGCTGTTAAGAAGGTAGAAACTAGGGCCTGTAGGACCTGCCTTGTTGATAGTGTTGTTAAGAAGGTAGAAACTAGGCCTGTAGAACCTGCCTTGTTGATAGTGCTGTTAAGAAGTTAGAAACTAGGACCTGCCTTGTTGATAGTGTTGTTAAGAAGGTAGAAACTAGGGCCTGCCTTGTTGATAGTGTTGTTAAGAAGGTAGAAACTAGGGCCTGTAGGACCTGCCTTGTTGATAGTGTTGTTAAGAAGGTAGAAACTAGGGCCTGTAGGACCTGCCTTGTTGATAGTGTTGTTAAGAAGGTAGAAACTAGGGCCTGTAACTAGGGCCTGTAGGACCTGCCTTGTTGATAGTGTTGTTAAGAAGGTAGAAACTAGGGCCTGCCTTGTTGATAGTGTTGTTAAGAAGGTAGAAACTAGGGCCTGTAGGACCTGCCTTGTTGATAGTGTTGTTAAGAAGGTAGAAACTAGGGCCTGTAGGACCTGCCTTGTTGATAGTGCTGTTAAGAAGGTAGAAACTAGGGCCTGTAGGACCTGCCTTGTTGATAGTGTTGTTAAGAAGGTAGAAACTAGGGCCTGTAGGACCTGCCTTGTTGATAGTGCTGTTAAGAAGGTAGAAACTAGGGCCTGTAGGACCTGCCTTGTTGATAGTGTTGTTAAGGTATAAACTAGGACCTGTAGGACCTGCCTTGTCTATAGTGCTGTTAAGAAGGTAGAAACTAGGGCCTGTAGGACCTACCTTGTTGATAGTGTTGTTAAGGTAGAAACTAGGACCTGTAGGACCTGCCTTGTTGATAGTGTTGTTAAGAAGGTAGAATCTAGGGCCTGTAGGACCTGCCTTGTTGATAGTGTTGTTAAGAAGGTAGAATCTAGGGCCTGTAGGACCTGCCTTGTTGATAGTGTTGTTAAGAAGGTAGAAACTAGGGCCTGTAGGACCTGCCTTGTTGATAGTGCTGTTAAGAAGGTAGAAACTAGGGCCTGTAGGACCTGCCTTGTTGATAGTGTTGTTAAGGTAGAAACTAGGACCTGTAGGACCTGCCTTGTCTATAGTGCTGTTAAGAAGGTAGAAACTAGGGCCTGTAGGACCTGCCTTGTTGATAGTGTTGTTAAGAAGGTAGAAACTAGGGCCTGTAGGACCTGCCTTGTTGATAGTGTTGTTAAGAAGGTAGAAACTAGGGCCTGTAGGACCTGCCTTGTTGATAGTGCTGTTAAGAAGGTAGAAACTAGGGCCTGTAGGACCTGCCTTGTTGATAGTGTTGTTAAGAAGGTAGAAACTAGGGCCTGTAGGACCTGCCTTGTTGATAATGTTGTTAAGAAGACAGAGCAGCGCTTTATTATAGACAGACTTCTCCCCATCTTAGCTACTGTTGTATCAACATGTTTTGACCATGACAGTTTACAATCCAGGGTTACTCCAAGCAGTTTAATCACCTCGACTTGCTCAATTTCCACATGATTTATTATAAGATTTAGTTGAGGTTTAGGGTTTAGTGAATGTTTTGTTCTAAATAGAATTCTTTAAGTTTTAGAAATATTTAAGACTATCTTATTCCTTGCCACCCATTCTGAAACTAACTGCAGCTCTTTGTTAAGTGTTGCAGTCATTTCAATCGCTGTAGTAACTGACATGTATAGTGTTAAGTCATCATACATAGACACTCTGGCTTTACTCAAAGTCAAAATCAGTGGCATGTCGTAAGTAAAAATTTAAAAAAGCAAGGGGCCTAAACAGTTACCCTGGGAAATTCCTGATTCTAACTGGATTATATTTGAGAGGCTTCAATTAAAGAACACCCTCTGTGTTCTGTTAGACAGGTAACTCTTTATCCACATTATAGCAGGGGTTGTGAAGCCATAACACATATGTTTTTCCAGCAGCAGACTATGATCGATATTGTCAAAAGATTCACTGAAGTCTAACAAGTGGAGGCCAGCAGAGACCAGTAGAGCCTAGTAGAACCCAGTAGAGCCCAGTAGAACCCAGCAAAACCCAGTAGAGGTCGGCAGAGACCAGTAGAGCCTAGTAGAACCCAGTAGAGCCTAGTAGAACCCAGCAGAGGCCAGTAGAGTCCAGTAGAACCTAGTAGAACCCTGTAGAACCCAGTAGAGGTCGGCAGAGACCAGTAGAGCCTAGTAGAACCCAGTAGAGCCTAGTAGAACCCAGCAGAGGCCAGTAGAGTCCAGTAGAACCTAGTAGAACCCTGTAGAACCCAGTAGAGGTCGGCAGAGACCAGTAGAGCCTAGTAGAACCCAGTAGAGCCTAGAAGAACCCAGCAGAGGCCAGTAGAGTCCAGTAGAACCTAGTAGAACCCTGTAGAACCCAGCAGAACCCTGTAGAGGCCAGCAGAGAACAGTAGAGCCTAGTAGAACCCAGTAGAGGCCAGCAGAGGCAGTAGACCCAAGCAGAACCCTGTAGAGGCCAGCAGAGAACAATAGAGCCTAGTAGAACCCAGTAGCCAGCAGAGACCAGTAGAGCCTAGTAGAACCCAGTAGAGCCTAGCAGAACCCAGCAGAACCCTGTAGAAGCCAGCAGAGACCAGTAGAGCCTAGTATAACCCAGTAGAGACCAGTAGAGCCTAGTAGAACCCTGTATAACCCAGCAGATCCCTGTAGAGGCCAGCAGAGAACAGTAGAACCTAGTAGAACCCAGTAGAACCCTGTAGAGGCCAGCATAGACCAGTAGAACCTAGTAGAACCCAGCAGAACCCTGTAGAGGCCAGCAGAGAACAGTAGAACCTAGTAGAACCCAGCAGGACCCTGTAGAGGCCAGCATAGACCAGTAGAGCCTTGCAGAATATTCCATGACCAGTAGGTACAGTACTCACATGAGGGTAATATTCCATGACCAGTAGATACAGTACTCACATGAGGGTAATATTCCATGACCAGTAGGTACAGTACTCACATGAGGGTAATATTCCATGACCAGTAGGTACAGTACTCACATGAGGGTAATATTCCATGACCAGTAGGTACAGTACTCACATGAGGGTAATACTCCATGACCAGTAGGTAGAGTACTCACATGAGGGTAATACTCCATGACCAGTAGGTACTCCACGCGTCCATCGGCTGTGAGTCTCTCGTCTCCTACGATGAAGCGTGCAATGTTATCGTGCTCCAGCAGGGGGACACGGTAGATGGCTCGCTCGTTGACAAAGTTCTGCCGGTTCTGGTAGGTGAACATCTTGACGGCCACGGTACGCTCGTCTAGAGAACCCTTATACACGGAGCCATATCGCCCTCGACCAATCAGCTGGGAGGTGGAAGTGAGAGAGGGAGAAAAATATAGGGGGTAGATGGAGAGGGACAGGGAGAAAGTGACAGAAAGATGGTTTGAAACATAAACAGACAAAGGGATTTCAAGACATTGTCAGTCATTTCTATGAGCAGGGCAACACAGCAGCTGTTTAATGAGACCGAGCCAGTGAGAAAAATGGCACCTCAGATCTAAGAAGAGAGAGTAATATAACCTGACCTCTAACCCCATAGTCCACCATCTCACCTCTAAACCCCTACTCCACCATCTCACCTCTAAACCCCTACTCCACCATCTCACCTCTAACCCCATAGTCCACCATCTCACCTCTAAACCCCTACTCCACCATCTCACCTCTAACCCCATAGTCCACCATCTCACCTCTAAACCCCTACTCCACCATCTCACCTCTAAACCCATACTCCAACATCTCACCTCTAAACCCCTATACTCCAACCATCTCACCTCTAAACCCATACTCCAACATCTCACCTCTAAACCCCTACTCCACCATCTCACCTCTAAACCCCTACATCTCACCTCTAAACCCATACTCCAACATCTCACCTCTAAACCCATACTCCAACATCTCACCTCTAAACCCATACTCCAACATCTCACCTCTAAACCCCTACTCCACCATCTCACCTCTAAACCCCTACTCCACCATCTCACCTCTAAACCCCTACTCCAACATCTCACCTCTAAACCCCTACTCCAACATCTCACCTCTAAACCCATACTCCACCATCTCACCTCTAAACCCATACTCCAACATCTCACCTCTAAACCCATACTCCACCATCTCACCTCTAAACCCATACTCCACCATCTCACCTCTAAACCCCTACTCCACCATCTCACCTCTAAACCCCTACTCCAACATCTCACCTCTAAACCCATACTCCAACATCTCACCTCTAAACCCATACTCCACCATCTCACCTCTAAACCCCTACTCCACCATCTCACCTCTAAACCCCTACTCCAACATCTCACCTCTAAACCCCTACTCCAACATCTCACCTCTAAACCCATACTCCACCATCTCACCTCTAAACCCATACTCCAACATCTCACCTCTAAACCCATACTCCACCATCTCACCTCTAAACCCATACTCCAACATCTCACCTCTAAACCCCTACTCCACCATCTCACCTCTAAACCCCTACTCCAACATCTCACCTCTAAACCCATACTCCAACATCTCACCTCTAAACCCATACTCCAACATCTCACCTCTAAACCCATACTCCAACATCTCACCTCTAAACCCATACTCCACCATCTCACCTCTAAACCCATACTCCAACATCTCACCTCTAAACCCATACTCCAACTATAACAGCTCACCTCTAGTAGTTTAAGGCTGTCCAGGTCGAGGCTGGGTTCTGAGGCTCCAGCCTCCATCATGTCATGTCATAATAACCCTAACCACTAGTAACAGCAACCCTAAGTACTACAACACCACTACTCACCTCTAGTAGTTTAAGGCTGTCCAGGTCGAGGCTGGGTTCTGAGGCTGCGGCCTCCATCATGTCCATGTTGTGTAGTCCCTGTTTCCTGTCTCCACTCAGCATGCGGTACCCGAAGAACAGCGCCACGATCAGCACCGCTACTATGGAGACAGACGCCAGGGCGATCACGATGGTCTCCTCGCGGTACAGCGGCCGTGGGTCTGGGAATGATAACATCACAGGGTTAGTGGGTGACATCATCACAAGCAGGGTCAGAGGTTAGGGGCTGGAGGGTAAGTGTTAGGTATTGTAGGGCACTATAAAATCTGGTGTATTTTTTTGCCTGATTCTGTTTTTCCCAAATTTAACTATAGATAATAACTAATAATAACTATAGACCCTACCACACAGCTTTATATAACTATAGACCCTACCACACAGCTTTATATAACTATAGACCCTACAACACAGCTTTATATAACTATAGATCCAACCACACAGCTTTATATAACTATAGATCCAACCACACAGCTTTATATAACTATAGATCCAACCACACAGCTTTATATAACTATAGATCCAACCACACAGCTTTATATAACTATAGATCCAACCACACAGCTTTATATAACTATAGATCCAACCACACAGCTTTATATAACTTTAGATCCTACCACACAGCTTTATATAACTTTAGATCCAACCACACAGCTTTATATAACTTTAGATCCAACCACACAGCTTTATATAACTTTAGATCCATCTATTTTGTGAAGTGAACCAGTCCCTCCTGCAGCAAAGCACCCACACATCATGATGCTGCCACCCCCGTGCTTCACGGCCAGGTAGGCTACTTTGTAGTTAACATTTCATTGACAAGGTTTTGGGGAAAACTTTTCCATCTCTACCAGGTTATCATTAGCATCATCGCTAACAGCTACACAAAGTGTAGACATATGTGTGCACAGCACCGCACACACAACGTTTATGAGCTTAGTAGGTAGTTAACTAAAACGTTTCAGGTAGCCTGTAAACTCTCCTTCCAGACTCACATCAAACATGTCCAATCCAAAATTTGTATCTAGAATCAGCTTCCTATTTCACAACAAAGCCTCCTTCACTCATGCTGCCAAACATACCCTCGTAAAACTGACCATCCTACCGATCCTTGACTTCGGCGATGTCATTTACAAAATAGCCTCCAATACTCTACCCAACAAATTGGATGCAGTCTATCACAGTGCCATCCGTTTTGTCACCAAAGCCCCATATACTACCCACCACTGATCAGACGACAGAATCTCTTGCCTTTTTGCTAACTCCAGGCGTTATGCCATGTGCCTTTTTCTCAGGACTGGGTTCTATCTGGCATCTCTCTCATGAAGCCCAGATTGATGAAATGCTGTAGAAACTGTTGTCCTTCTGGCAGGTTCTCCTCAGCCAAGGACATTTTTAGAAATTTTGGGGAATGTATTAAAAATAAAAAGACTCTGGCTGGGCCACTCAAGGACATTCAGAGACTTGTCACGAAGCCACTCCTGCGTTGTCTTGGCTGTGTGCTTAGGGTCGTTGTCCTGTTGGAAGGTGAACCTTCGCCCCAGTCTTAGGTTCTATGCGTTCTGGAGCAGGTTTCCATCAGGATCTCTGTACTTTTCTCCGTTTATCTTTCCCTCGATCCTGACTAGTCTTCCAGTCCCTGCTGCTGAAAAACATCCTCACAGCATGATGCTGCCACCACCATGCTTCACCGTAGGGATGGTGCCAGGTTTCCTCTAGACATGACCCTTGGCATTTAGGCCAAAGAGTTCAATCTTGATTTCATCAGACCAGAGAATCTTGTTTCTCAGAGTCCTTTAGGTGCCTTTTGGCAAACTCCAAGCGGGCTGTCATGAGCCTTTTACTGAGTGGCTTCCGTCGGCCACTCTACCATAAAGGCCTGATTGGTGGAGTGCTGCAGAGATGGTTGTCTTTCTGGAAGGTTCTCCCATCTCCACAGAGGAACTCTGGAGCTCTGTCAGAGTGACCAACGGGTTCTTGGTCACCTCTCTGACCAAGGCCCTTCTCCCCCAATTGCTCAATTTGGCCGGGCGGCCTGCTGAGAGTCTTGGTGGTTCCAAACTTCTTCCATTTCAGAATGATGGAGGCCACTGTGTTCTTGGCGACCTTCAATGGACATATTTTGGTTCCCTTCCCCAGATCTGTGCCTCGACACAAGCCTGTCTCAGAGCTCTACAGACAATTCATTCGACCTCATGGCTTGGTATTTGCTCTGACATGCACTGTCAACTGTGGGACCTTTCTATAGACAGGTGTCTTTCCAAATCATATCCAATCAATTGAATTTACCACAGGTTGGACTCCAATCAAGTTGTAGAAACATCTCAAGGAGGATCAATGGAAACAGGATGCACCTGAGCTCAATTTCCAGTCTCATAGCAAAGGGTCTGAATACCTAAGGGTTTATTATACATTTTTTAATACATTTGCAAACATTTCTAAAAAACAGTTTAGCTTTTTCTTTATGGGGTATTGTGTGTAGATTGATGAGGGATATTATTTATTTAATCCATTTTAGAATAAGGCTGTAACGTAACAAAATGACCCTTTGGAGTTAGAAACCTCTTTTTCATGGCAGGATTGACCACCTGGCAGGATTGACCTTACTTCCTGTTTCTGAATCAACAGTCATTTAATAAGAGATGAAACAGAATCCATTGGGGTATTTCATGGGTTTATCATAGTTGTTATATACGCAGTTGTAATATAGCTGTAATACAGGTCATGAGTTTTATAGAGTATCTTTGGTCTGTCCTAGGTTCCTGGAGTACGGTGAATATAAAGGTCATCTATATGGGACCAGTATTGATGCTGTCAAAGACGTGATAGACAGTGGAAGGATGTGTGTTATAGACACTGAGCCACATGTAAGTTATATTCCTTTACTCCTGTATCTATAGGAAGGTTTTTTTATCACAGCAGGGAAAAGGATTCATTGTGGATTTGTTTATTTGTTTACACTAAACAGTAATGACAGCTTTATAATGGGTTGGTTTAAAATTAAGTTTCTAATAGAGTTGAAGTCAGAAGTTTACCTACACCTTTCACCAAATACATTTAAACTCAGTTTTTCACCATTCCTGACATTTAATCCTAGTAAACATTCCCTGTTTTAGGTCAGTTAGGATCACCACTTTATTTTAAGAATGTGAAATGTCAGAATAATAGTAGAGTGATTTATTTAAGCTTTTATTTCTTTCATCACATTCCCAGTGGGTCAGAAGTTTGTCCATCCATTTTAGAATAAGGCTGTAACGTAACAAAATGTGGAACGCACTGTATCTATTATAGGTACTTAGTTTTCATAGTTGTATTAGTACTTGTAGCAGTGGCTTTTATTAGTTGTAGGCTTATTAGTAAAACAACTGTTTAATGCTGTTACTATACGTTTTCATTTATTATTATTATTATTATAATAATACAGACTTACTTTATATCTTAATGAATTAAGTCACTGAGCTAATGACCGCCAGCCAGGCTGTGTGTCTCTGCCTGTCCTCTCCTATCATGAACACAAACTAGCTTTAATTGGCAAACATCACATTTCAGGGGAATAGACGTGTCTTCTCCTCCTCCTCGATGGTTAAATCACCAGATTAAACGAGAGGGGAGAGATAGGATGATGAATGGGAATGGCAGTAGCTTTATGCAGAGCAGGTGATTTAGACTACGTCTCAAATGTCACCCTATTCCCTATATAGAGCACTACTTTAGACCAGAGCCATATTCCCTATATAGTGCACTACTATAGACCAGAGCCCTATTCCCTATATAGAGCACTACTTTTGGCCAGGACCCATAGTACACTATGTAGGGAATAGGGCTCTGGTCTATAGTAGTACACTATATAGGGAATATGGCTCTGGTCACTAGTAGTGCACTATATAGGGAATAGGGCTCTGGTCTATAGTAGTACACTATGTAGGGAATAGGGCTCTGGTCTATAGTAGTACACTATGTAGGGAATAGGGTGAAGATCAAAAGTAGTGCACTATATTGGGAATAGGGTGCCATTTGTGACACACACGTGATTCCGTCATTCTATATTCATGTCTCAGAGAGAAGAGTGGACTACTTTAGACCAGAGCCCTATTCCCTATATAGAGCACTACTATAGACTACTTTAGACCAGAGCCCTATTCCCTATATAGAGCACAACTATAGACTACTATAGACCAGAACCCTATTCCCTATATAGAGCACAACTATAGACTACTATAGACCAGAACCCTATTCCCTATATAGAGCACAACTATAGACTACTATAGACCAGAACCCTATTCCCTATATAGAGCACTACTATAGACCAGAACCCTATTCCCTATATGTTCTGTTAGACTCCATCAGACAGTATTACTCAGTAGTGTTGTTCTGTTAGACTATCAGGCGGTGTGTCTCAGAACCCATATATTACTCAGTAGTGTTGTTCTGTTAGACTCCATCAGACAGTATTACTCAGTAGTGTTGTTCTGTTAGACTCTCATTCCCTCAGTAGTGTTGTTCTGTTAGACTCCATCAGACAGTATTACTCAGTAGTTGTTACGGTTTTCTAGTGGTGATGAAGGAGAGTCGGACCAAACTGCAGCGTGTCGATTGCGATCCATGTTTAATACAACAAAGAAACACGAACTTACAAAAAACAATAAACGAAACCGAAACAGCCTATCTGGTGCAAACTAACAGAGAGTACACATAGGACACTAAGGACAATCACCCACGACAAACTCAAAGAATATGGCTGCCTAAATATGGTTCCCAATCAGAGACAACGATAAACACCTGCCTCTGATTGAGAACCACTCCAGACAGCCATAGACTTTGCTAGACAACCCACTAAGCTACAATCCCAATACCACCACCAAAACCCCAAGACAAACACACCACAATTACAAAAACCCCATGCCACACCCTGGCCTGACCAAATACATAAAGATAAACACAAAATACTTAGACCAGGGCGTGACAGTAGTGTTGTTCTGTTAGACACCATCAGGCAGTATTACTCAGTAGTGTTGTTCTGTTAGACACCATCAGGCAGTATTACTCAGTAGTGTTGTTCTGTTAGACACCATCAGGCAGTATTACTCAGAAGTGTTGTTCTGTTAGACTCCATCAGGCAGTATTACTCAGTAGTGTTGTTCTGTTAGACTCCATCAGACAATATTACTCAGTAGTGTTGTTCTGTTAGACTCCATCAGGCAGTATTACTCAGTAGTGTTGTTCTGTTAGACACCATCAGGCAGTATTACTCAGAAGTGTTGTTCTGTTAGACTCCATCAGGCAGTATTACTCAGTAGTGTTGTTCTGTTAGACTCCATCAGACAATATTACTCAGTAGTGTTGTTCTGTTAGACTCCAGGGAGAAACGGAGGGAGAAGCGGAGCCAGTGTGGATGCCGCCAGTACCCTCCAGGCTCTGTGTGGAGGTCGCCAGTACCCTCCAGGCTCTGTGTGGAGGCCGCCAGTACCCTCCAGGCTCTGTGTGGAGGCCGCCAGTACCCTCCAGGCTCGGTGTGGAGGTCGCAAGTACCCTCCAGGCTCTGTGTGGAGGCCGCCAGTACCCTCCAGGCTCTGTGTGGAGGTCGCCAGTACCCTCCAGGCTCTGTGTGGAGGCCGCCAGTACCCTCCAGGCTCTGTGTGGAGGCCGCCAGTACCCTCCAGGCTCTGTGTGGAGGCTGTGTGGAGGCAGCCAGTACCCTCCAGGCTCTGTGTGGAGGCCGCCAGTACCCTCCAGGTTCTGTGTGGAGGCAGCCAGTACCCTCCAGGTTCTGTGTGGAGGCCCCAGTACCCTCCAGGCTCTGTGTGGAGGCCGCCAGTACCCTCCAGGCTCTGTGTGGAGGCAGCCAGTACCCTCCAGGCTCTGTGTGGAGGTCTCCAGTACCAGGCTCTGTGTGGAGGCAGCCAGTACCCTCCAGGCTCTGTGTGGAGGCCGCCAGTACCCTCCAGGCTCTGTGTGGAGGCCGACAGTACCCTCCAGGCTCAGTGTGGAGGCCGCCAGTACCCTCCAGGTTCTGTGTGGAGGCCGCCAGTACCCTCCAGGCTCTGTGTGGAGGCCGCCAGTACCCTCCAGGCTCTGTGTGGAGGCCGACAGTACCCTCCAGGCTCTGTGTGGAGGCCGCCAGTACCCTCCAGGCTCTGTGTGGAGGCCGACAGTACCCTCCAGGCTCAGTGTGGAGGCCGCCAGTACCCTCCAGGTTCTGTGTGGAGGCCGCCAGTACCCTCCAGGCTCTGTGTGGAGGCCGCCAGTACCCTCCAGGTTCTGTGTGGAGGCCGCCAGTACCCTCCAGGTTCTCCCGTCTGTCTCTCCTGCTTTCTCTCTCTCTCTGCAGCAACTCTAAGGAGACGGGCATTGTGCTGCTAAGCAGACTCCCCAGGTAGGTCTATATAAACCCAGCATAAAGCTACCACACTGACCCTCTGTCACGTTCTGACCTTTATTTCCTTTGTTTTGTATTTATTTAGTATGGTCAGGGCGTGAGTTGGGTGGGCAGTCTATGTTTGTTTTTCTATGTTTTGGGGCATTTCTATGTTTCGTCCTAGTATGGTTCTCAATCAGAGGCAGGTGTCATTAGTTGTCTCTGATTGAGAATCATACTTAGGTAGCCTGGGTTGCACTGTTTGTTTGTGGGTGATTGTCTATGTTAGTGGCCTGTGTCAGCACAGGTCTATGTTGTAGCTTCACGGTCGTTTATTGTTTTGTATGCAGTGTCAGTACTTTCTTTATTAAAGATTTACCATGGACACTTACCACGCCGCATTTTGGTCCGACTCTCCTTTTCGCCTCTCCTCTTCGGAAGAAGAGGAGGAAGACCGTGACACCCTCACACCGAAAAGAACCAGCACAGCCCTCCACAATGAGTTCTACCTGGCTAGGATACTCACCTGAACCAAGAAGTCCCACTAAATATGCGTAATCAGAGGCTGATGTATTGTAAACAGACCAATACAAATCATGATGTCAGAGGCTGATGTAAACAGACTAATACAAATCATGATGTCAGAGGCTGATGTATTGTCAACAGAACAATACACAGCTCATGCTAATCAGAACAACATAACAGTCTCTCAGTCTTGGTTATAAATACTAACAGAGACAGACAGGATGTAATCAGAACAATGAGACAGAGGACACAGTAACATGGTGAGACATTGCTCTCTATTCTTCCACTGAATATCCCCCCTTCCTTCTAATCAGAACAACATAACAGTCTCTCAGTCTTGGTTATAAATACTAACAGAGACAGACAGGATGTAATCAGAACAATGAGACAGAGGACACAGTAACATGGTGAGACATTGCTCTCTATTCTTCCACTGAATATCCCCCCTCTCCTTCGGCTGTTATTTGACCTAATACTCACTCAATGCTTTTATAATGGCTGTAAAGATTGTTGTCGCTGAGCCAAATGTTTCAGTAGTTAGTCACAGTGATATGATAATACCATCTTATAGCTTTTTCGCTGAGCAGAATGGCTTTACAGAGAGGCTGGGCGGAGGGTCAGGGGTTAGAGGTTAAGTGTCAGGGGTTATGGTACTTACATAGCTGTGCAGAGGTGGGGCTGGGCGGAGGGTCAGGGGTTAGAGGTTAAGTGTCAGGGGTTATGGTACTTACATAGCTGTGCAGAGGTGGGGCTGGGCGGGGGGAAGTCCTCGGTGAAGTTGACGTTACACATGTTAGTGCTACAGCAGCAGAACCTATACGTCCCGTTCTGGATCTGAGACGGAGTGGTGGTAACCACGCAACGGTCGTCATGGCACTCCTGCTGGTCCCCGATGTGAGTCCAGCATCCTGGGGGAGGATAGAGAGGAGGATGAGAGACTGCTGCGGACAGGATGTGACTGTGTGTTCTGCCTTTGATTATAAACACTGTGTGGGTCAGAGTGAGTGAGTGAGTGAGTGAGTGAGTGAGTGAGTGAGTGAGTGAGTGAGTGAGTGAGTGAGTGAGTGTGCAGAGGTGGGGCTGGGCGGAGGGTCAGGGGTTAGAGGTTAAGTGTCAGGGGTTATGGTACTTACATAGCTGTGCAGAGGTGGGGCTGGGCGGAGTGAGTGAGTGAGTGAGTGAGTGAGTGAGTGAGTGAGTGAGTGAGTGAGTGAGTGAGTGAGTGTGACAAATACCAAATTGCAGAATTACTTCAAAAATATCCAGTGTACAACGTAGAACACCAAATAATGCATGAAGAGCAGAATTAGGCCGATACCCACTAATACCCACTAATACCCACTAATACCCTCTAATACCCACTAATACTAATACCCACTAATACCCACTAATACCCACTAATACCCACTAATACCCATACCCTCTACCCACTAATACCCACTAATACCCCCACTAATACCCTCTACCCACTAATACCCACTAATACCCCACTAATACCCACTAATACCCACTAATACCCACTAATACCCACTAATACCCACTAATACCCACTAATACCCTCTAATACCCTAATACCCACTAATACCCACTAATACCCACTACCCACTAATACCCACTAATACCCACTAATACCCACTAATACCCACTAATACCCACTAATACCCACTAATACCCACTAATACCCAATACTAATACCCTCTAATACCCACTAATACCCTACTAATACCCACTAATACCCTAATACCCACTAATACCCACTAATACCCACTAATACCCACTAATACCCACTAATACCCTCTAATACCCACTAATACCCACTAATACCCACTAATAATACCCACTAATACCCACTAATACCCACTAATACCCACTAATACCCACTAATACCCACTAATACCCACTAATACCCAATAATACCCACTAATACCCACTAATACCCACTAATAATACCCACCCACTAATACCCACTAACTAATACCCACTAATACCCACTAATACCCAATACCCTCTAATACCCACTAATACCCACTAATACCCACTAATACCCACTAATAATACCCGCTAATACCCACTAATACCCACTAATACCCACTAATACCCACTAATACCCACTAATACCCACTACCCACTAATACCCACTAATACCCACTAATACCCACTAATACCCACTAATACCCACCCACTAATACCCACTAATACCCACTAATACCCACTAATACCCACTAATACCCACTAATACCCACTAATACCCACTAATACCCACTAATGATAAAAATACAGAAAAGAGCCATTAAATTCTACAACCAATACCCACTAATACCCACTAATGATAAAAATACAGAAAAGAGCCATTAAATTCTAAACCACGTAGACTAATACCCACTAATACCCACTAATACCCAATAATACCCACTAATACCCACTAATACCCAATAATACCCCACTAATACCCAATAATACCCAATAATACCCACTAATACCCAATAATACCCGCTATAGAAACAGAGAGAGAGACAGGGAGAAATAGAGAGAGAAACAGATAGAGAGAGAGAAAAAGAGAGAGAGAGAGAGAGAGAGAGAGAGAGAGAGAGAGGCACCTAAAGGACTCTCTCTAAATTCTACAACCACCTAAAAGGAAGTGATTCCCAAACCTTCCATAACAAAGCCATCACCTAAAGAGAGATGAACCTGGAGAAGAGTCCCCTAAGCAAGCTGGTCCTGGGGCTCGGTTCACAAACACAAACACACCCTACAGAGCCCCAGGACAGCAACACAATTAGACACAACCAAATCATGAGAAAACAAAAAGATAATTACTTGACACATTGGAAAGAATTAACAAAAAAACAGAGCAAACTAGAATGCTATTTGGCCCTAAACAGAGAGTACACAGCGGCAGAATACCTGACCACTGTGACTGACCCAAAATTAAGGAAAGCTTTGACTATGTACAGACTCAGTGAGCATAGCCTTGCTATTGAGAAAGGCCGCCGTAGGCAGACATGGCTCTCAAGAGAAGACCGGCTATGTGCACAATGCCCACAAAATGAGGTGGAAACTGAGCTGCACTTCCTAACCTCCTGCCCAATGTATGACCATATTAGAGAGACATATTTCCCTCAGATTACACAGATCCACAAAGAATTCGAAAACAAATCCAATATTGATAAACTCCCATATCTACTGGGTGAAATACCACAGTGTGACATCACAGCAGCAAGATTTGTGACCTGTTGCCACAAGAAAATGGCAACCAGTGAAGAACAAACAGACAGCCAGACAGACAGACGGACGGACAGGACAGACACGTACCCTGTTTGAAGGTCTCTAGTGAGTGTGTATTGAGAGAGCAGACGTACCCTGTTTGAAGGTCTCTAGTGAGTGTGTGTATTGAGAGAGCAGACGTACCCTGTTTGAAGGTCTCTAGTGAGTGTGTGTATTGAGAGAGCAGACGTACCCTGTTTGACCAGGTGTATCTCTCCGTCTCTAGTCTTCTCCCACAGGCCATAGCATCGAGAGCCCTTACTGCAGCGTATTGTAGTATTCTCTCTGGTCATAGGCCAGTCTCCTGCTCCTCCCACTGCTCCCACACGCTGCTCGTCATACTGCTGCTGCTGGTCGTTGAAGGCACACTCACGCTCCTCGCTCTGGGCAGCTAGGTGGAGAGAGATGGGGGGAGAGAGGGAGAGGGGAGAGGGGAGAGAAAGAGAGAGGGAGAGGTTAGTGAAAATAATTTGCACTTCTGAGACAGAAAAGGAAATAGATTTTTCAGGTTTGGTAAAGCTTTTTGTTATCTTTATCTAGTTAACTACTCAGCAGCAGTCAGCATGGGTCTGGATGGGGGTATTCACATGGGGGATGAACTGTAGGTAACCAGGTATTCACATGGGGGGGGGGATGAACTGTAGGTAACCAGGTATTCACATGGGGGATGAACTGTAGGTAACCAGGTATTCACATGGGGGATGAACTGTAGGTAACCAGGTATTCACATGGGGGAACTGTAGGTAACCAGGTATTCACATGGGGGATGAACTGTAGGTAACCAGGTATTCACATGGGGGATGAACTGTAGGTAACCAGGTATTCACATGGGGGGATGAACTGTAGGTAACCAGGTATTCACATGGGGGGGATGAACTGTAGGTAACCAGGTATTCACATGGGGGATGAACTGTAGGTAACCAGGTATTCATATGGGGGATGAACTGTAGGTAACCAGGTATTCACATGGGGGATGAACTGTAGGTAACCAGGTATTCACATGGGGGATGAACTGTAGGTAACCAGGTATTCACATGGGGGATGAACTGTAGGTAACCAGGTATTCACATGGGGGATGAACTGTAGGTAACCAGGTATTCACATGGGGGGATGAACTGTAGGTAACCAGGTATTCACATGGGGGGATGAACTGTAGGTAACCAGGTATTCACATGGGGGATGAACTGTAGGTAACCAGGTATTCACATGGGGGATGAACTGTAGGTAACCAGGTATTCACATGGGGGGATGAACTGTAGGTAACCAGGTATTCACATGGGGGATGAACTGTAGGTAACCAGGTATTCACATGGGGGATGAACTGTAGGTAACCAGGTATTCACATGGGGGATGAACTGTAGGTAACCAGGTATTCACATGGGGGGGATGAACTGTAGGTAACCAGGTATTCACATGGGGGGATGAACTGTAGGTAACCAGGTATTCACATGGGGGGATGAACTGTAGGTAACCAGGTATTCACATGGGGGGATGAACTGTAGGTAACCAGGTATTCACATGGGGGATGAACTGTAGGTAACCAGGTATTCACATGGGGGATGAACTGTAGGTAACCAGGTATTCACATGGGGGATGAACTGTAGGTAACCAGGTATTCATATGGGGGATGAACTGTAGGTAACCAGGTATTCACATGGGGGATGAACTGTAGGTAACCAGGTATTCACATGGGGGATGAACTGTAGGTAACCAGGTATTCATATGGGGGAACCAGGTGATGAACTGTAGGTAACCAGGTATTCATATGGGGGATGAACTGTAGGTAACCAGGTATTCACATGGGGGATGAACTGTAGGTAACCAGGTATTCACATGGGGGATGAACTGTAGGTAACCAGGTATTCATATGGGGGGATGAACTGTAGGTAACCAGGTATTCATATGGGGGGATGAACTGTAGGTAACCAGGTATTCACATGGGGGATGAACTGTAGGTAACCAGGTATTCATATGGGGGATGAACTGTAGGTAACCAGGTATTCACATGGGGGATGAACTGTAGGTAACCAGGTATTCATATGGGGGGTGAACTGTAGGTAATCAGGTATTCACATGGGGGGATGAACTGTAGGTAACCAGGTATTCATATGGGGGGGATGAACTGTAGGTAATCAGGTATTCACATGGGGGACTGTCGGTCGGCCGGCAGAGTACAGAACAGAACACCTGGGCTGGAGTTCTAGAGACTCTACACCTGCCGTACACACACCCTTAGTCACGCAAGTGAACACGCACCATTACAGAGCTTGTATTGTCAATAATGCTACTATCCTGCTAGAGTTACCATGTCAATAATGCTACTATCCTGCTAGAGTTACCATGTCAATAATGCTACTATCCTGCTAGAGTTACCATGTCAATAATGCTACTATCCTGCTAGAGTTACCATGTCAATAATGCTACTATCCTGCTAGAGTTACCATGTCAATAATGCTACTATCCTGCTAGAGTTACCATGTCAATAATGCTAATATCCTGCTAGAGTTACCATGTCAATAATGCTACTATCCTGCTAGAGTTACCACGTTATCCTGCTAGAGTTACCATGTTATCCTGCTAGAGTTACCATGTTATCCTGCTAGAGTTACCATGTTATCATACTAGAGTTGCCATGTTATCCTGCTGGAGTTACCATGTTATCCTGCTGGATTTACCATGTTATTCTACTAGAGTTACCATGTTATCCTGCTAGAGTTACCATGTCAATAATGCTGTTATCCTGCTGGAGTTACCATGTTATCCTGCTAGAGTTTAACTAGGCTATAGGAGTGTGGGATGAGGGAGGATGAGAGGAGTAGGATCTCTCTGGAGCAGAGCACCGAGCACACCACCGAGACGTATAAAAGGACTCTACAGGCTGGAGGGGAACGTTTCTGCAGGTTAACACAGGACTACTCAGAACAGATAAGACTAAGTCAGAACACAGGACTACTCAGAGCAGAGAAGACTAGGTCAGAACACAGGACTACTCAGAACAGAGAAGACTAGGTCAGAACACAGGACTACTCAGAACAGAGAAGACTAGGTCAGAACACAGGACTACTCAGAACAGAGAAGACTAGGTCAGAACACAGGACTACTCAGAACAGAGAAGACTAGGTCAGAACACAGGACTACTCAGAACAGAGAAGACTAGGTCAGAACACAGGACTACTCAGAACAGAGAAGACTAGGTCAGAACACAGGACTACTCAGAACAGAGAAGACTAGGTCAGAACACAGGACTACTCAGAACAGAGAAGACTAGGTCAGAACACAGGACTACTCAGAACAGAGAAGACTAGGTCAGAACACAGGACTACTCAGAACAGAGAAGACTAGGTCAGAACACAGGACTACTCAGAACAGAGAAGACTAGGTCAGAACACAGGACTACTCAGAACAGAGAAGACTAGGTCAGAACACAGGACTACTCAGAACAGAGAAGACTAGGTCAGAACACAGGACTACTCAGAACAGAGAAGACTAGGTCAGAACACAGGACTACTCAGAACAGAGAAGACTAGGTCAGAACACAGGACTACTCAGAACAGAGAAGACTAGGTCAGAACACAGGACTACTCAGAACAGAGAAGACTAGGTCAGAACACAGGACTACTCAGAACAGAGAAGACTAGGTCAGAACACAGGACTACTCAGAACCGAGAAGACTAGGTCAGAACACAGGACTACTCAGAACAGAGAAGACTAGGTCAGAACACAGGACTACTCAGAACAGAGAAGACTAGGTCAGAACACAGGACTACTCAGAACAGAGAAGACTAGGTCAGAACACAGGACTACTCAGAACAGAGAAGACTAGGTCAGAACACAGGACTACTCAGAACAGAGAAGACTAGGTCAGAACACAGGACTACTCAGAACAGAGAAGACTAGGTCAGAACACAGGACTACTCAGAACAGAGAAGACTAGGTCAGAACACAGGACTACTCAGAACAGAGAAGACTAGGTCAGAACACAGGACTACAGAACAGAAGACTAGGTCAGAACACAGGACTACAGAGCAGAGAAGACTAGGTCAGAACACAGGACTACTCAGAACAGAGAAGACTAGGTCAGAACACAGGACTAGAACAGAGGACAGAACAGAAGACTAGGTCAGAACACAGGACTACTCAGAACAGAGAAGACTAGGTCAGAACACAGGACTACTCAGAACAGAGAAGACTAGGTCAGAACACAGGACTACTCAGAACAGAGAAGACTAGGTCAGAACACAGGACTACTCAGAACAGAGAAGACTAGGTCAGAACACAGGACTACTCAGAACAGAGAAGACTAGGTCAGAACACAGGACTACTCAGAACAGAGAAGACTAGGTCAGAACACAGGACTACTCAGAACAGAGAAGACTAGGTCAGAACACAGGACTACTCAGAACAGAGAAGACTAGGTCAGAACACAGGACTACTCAGAGCAGAGAAGACTAGGTCAGAACGCAGGACTACTCAGAACAGAGAAGACTAGGTCAGAACACAGAACAGAGAAGACTAGGTCAGGACTCAGAGCAGAGAAGACTAGGTCAGAACACAGGACTACTCAGAACAGAGAAGACTAGGTCAGAACACAGGACTCAGAGCAGAGAAGACTAGGTCAGAACACAGGACTACTCAGAACAGAGAAGACTAGGTCAGAACACAGGACTACTCAGAACAGAGAAGACTAGGTCAGAACACAGGACTACTCAGAACAGAGAAGACTAGGTCAGAACACAGGACTACTCAGAAAGACTAGGTCAGAACACAGGACTACTCAGAACAGAGAAGACTAGGTCAGAACACAGGACTACTCAGAACAGAGAAGACTAGGTCAGAACACAGGACTACTCAGAACAGAGAAGACTAGGTCAGAACACAGGACTACTCAGAACAGAGAAGACTAGGTCAGAACACAGGACTACTCAGAACAGAGAAGACTAGGTCAGAACACAGGACTACTCAGAACAGAGAAGACTAGGTCAGAACACAGGACTACTCAGAACAGAGAAGACTAGGTCAGAACACAGGACTACTCAGAACAGAGAAGACTAGGTCAGAACACAGGACTACTCAGAACAGAAAGACTAGGTCAGAACACAGGACTACTCAGAACAGAGAAGACTAGGTCAGAACACAGGACTACTCAGAACAGAGAAGACTAGGTCAGAACACAGGACTACTCAGAACAGAGAAGACTAGGTCAGAACACAGGACTACTCAGAACAGAGAAGACTAGGTCAGAACACAGGACTACTCAGAACAGAGAAGACTAGGTCAGAACACAGGACTACTCAGAACAGAGAAGACTAGGTCAGAACACAGGACTACTCAGAACAGAGAAGACTAGGTCAGAACACAGGACTACTCAGAACAGAGAAGACTAGGTCAGAACACAGGACTACTCAGAACAGAGAAGACTAGGTCAGAACACAGGACTACTCAGAACAGAGAAGACTAGGTCAGAACACAGGACTACTCAGAACAGAGAAGACTAGGTCAGAACACAGGACTACTCAGAACAGAGAAGACTAGGTCAGAACACAGGACTACTCAGAACAGAGAAGACTAGGTCAGAACACAGGACTACTCAGAACAGAGAAGACTAGGTCAGAACACAGGACTACTCAGAACAGAGAAGACTAGGTCAGAACACAGGACTACTCAGAACAGAGAAGACTAGGTCAGAACACAGGACTACTCAGAACAGAGAAGACTAGGTCAGAACACAGGACTACTCAGAACAGAGAAGACTAGGTCAGAACACAGGACTACTCAGAACAGAGAAGACTAGGTCAGAACACAGGACTACTCAGAACAGAGAAGACTAGGTCAGAACACAGGACTACTCAGAACAGAGAAGACTAGGTCAGAACAAAGGACTACTCAGAACAGAGAAGACTAGGTCAGAACACAGGACTACTCAGAACAGAGAAGACTAGGTCAGAACACAGGACTACTCAGAACAGAGAAGACTAGGTCAGAACACAGGACTACTCAGAGCAGAGAAGACTAGGTCAGAACACAGGACTACTCAGAACAGAGAAGACTAGGTCAGAACACAGGACTACTCAGAACAGAGAAGACTAGGTCAGAACACAGGACTACTCAGAGCAGAGAAGACTAGGTCAGAACACAGGACTACTCAGAACAGAGAAGACTAGGTCAGAACACAGGACTACTCAGAGCAGAGACTCAGAGCTGAGTGTTATCATGAGTCCTGCTCATGATATGTTTCTGCCGTCATCCTGATCAGTCAAACTGTGTTCTCTGTCAGTCCCTCTCTGGAGGAGGCTGACGCTTCCTACTAAGTCTAAATTGTCTGTATTGTAAAAATCAAAGTTTATTTTAAGTTTAGGCATAAGGTTAGCAGTATGGTTAAGGTTAGGTTTAGGTTAGCAGTGTGGTTAAGGTTAAGTTTAGGTTAGCAGTGTGGTTAGGTTTAGGTTAGCAGTGTGGTTAAGGTTAAGTTTAGGTTAGCAGTGTGGTTAGGTTTAGGTTAGCAGTGTGGTTAAGGTTAGGTTTAGGTTAGCAGTGTGGTTGGGTTTAAGGTTAGGTTTAGGTTAGCAGTTAGGTTGGGTTTAAGGTTAGGTTTAGGTTAGCAGTTTGGTTGGGTTTAAGGTTAGGTTTAGGTTAACAGTGTGGTTAGGGTTAAGGTTAGGTTTAAGTTAGCAGTTTGGTTGGGTTTAAGGTTAGGTTTAGGTTAACAGTGTGGTTGGGGTTAAGGTTAGGTTTAGGTTAGCAGTGTGGTTAGGGTTAAGGTTAGGTTTAGGTTTCAGTGTGGTTAGGGTTAAGGTTAGGTTTAGGTTAGCAGTGTGGTTAGGGTTAAGGTTAGGTTTAGGTTTCAGTGTGGTTAGGGTTAAGGTTAGGTTTAGGTTTAGGTTAACAGTGTGGTTAGGGTTAAGGTTAGGTTTAGGTTAACAGTGTGGTTAGGGTTAAGGTTTGGTTTAGGTTAACAGTGTGGTTAGGGTTAAGGTTAGGTTTAGGTTAGCAGTGTGGTTGGGGTTAAGGTTAGGTCTAGGTTAGCAGTTTGGTTAGGGTTAAGGTTAAGTTTAGGTTAGCAGTGTGGTTAGGGTTAAGGTTAGGTTTAGGTTAACAGTGTGGTTGGGTTTAAGGTTAGGTTTAGGTTAACAGTGTGGTTAGGGTTAAGGTTAGGTTTAGGTTAGCAGTGTGGTTAGGGTTAAGGTTAGGTTTAGGTTAGCAGTGTGGTTAGGGTTAAGGTTAGGTTTAGGTTAGCAGTGTGGTTAGGGTTAAGGTTAGGTTTAGGTTAGCAGTGTGGTTAGGTTTAAGGTTAGGTTTAGGTTAGCAGTGTGGTTGGGTTTAAGGTTAGGTTTAGGTTAGCAGTGTGGTTAGGGTTAAGGTTAGGTTTAGGTTAGCAGTGTGGTTAGGTTTAAGGTTAGGTTTAGGTTAGCAGTGTGGTTGGGGTTAAGGTTAGGTTTAGGTTAGCAGTGTGGTTAGGTTTAAGGTTAGGTTTAGGTTAGCAGTGTGGTTGGGGTTAAGGTTAGGTTTAGGTTTAGGTCAACAGTGTGGTTAGGGTTAAGGTTAGGTTTAGGTTAGCAGTGTGGTTAGGGTTAAGGTTAGGTTTAGGTGAGCAGTGTGGTTAGGGTTAAGGTTAGGTTTAGGTTAGCAGTGTGGTTGGGTTTAAGGTTAGGTTTAGGTTAGCAGTGTGGTTAGGGTTAAGGTTAGGTTTAGGTTAGCAGTGTGGTTAGGGTTAAGGTTAGGTTTAGGTTTAGGTTAGCAGTGTGGTTAGGGTTAAGGTTAGGTTTAGGTTAGCAGTGTGGTTGGGTTTAAGGTTAGGTTTAGGTTAGCAGTGTGGTTAGGGTTAAGGTTAGGTTTAGGTTAGCAGTGTGGTTAGGGTTAAGGTTAGGTTTAGGTTAGCAGTGTGGTTGGGTTTAAGGTTAGGTTTAGGTTAGCAGTGTGGTTAGGGTTAAGGTTAGGTTTAGGTTAGCAGTGTGGTTAGGGTTAAGGTTCGGTTTAGGTTTAGGTTAGCAGTGTGGTTGGGTTTAAGGTTAGGTTTAGGTTAGCAGTGTGGTTAGGGTTAAGGTTAGGTTTAGGTTAGCAGTGTGGTTAGGGTTAAGGTTAGGTTTAGGTTAGCAGTGTGGTTAGGGTTAAGGTTAGGTTTAGGTTAGCAGTGTGGTTGGGTTTAAGGTTAGGTTTAGGTTAGCAGTGTGGTTAGGGTTAAGGTTAGGTTTAGGTTAGCAGTGTGGTTAGGGTTAAGGTTAGGTTTAGGTTAGCAGTGTGGTTAGGGTTAAGGTTAGGTTTAGGTTTAGGTTAGCATTGTGGTTAGGGTTAAGGTTAGGTTTAGGTTAGCAGTGTGGTTAGGGTTAAGGTTAGGTTTAGGTTAGCAGTGTGGTTGGGTTTAAGGTTAGGTTTAGGTTAGCAGTGTGGTTAGGTTTAAGGTTAGGTTTAGGTTAGCAGTGTGGTTAGGGTTAAGGTTAGGTTTAGGTTAGCAGTGTGGTTAGGTTTAAGGTTAGGTTTAGGTTAGCAGTGTGGTTAGGTTTAAGGTTAGGTTTAGGTTAGCAGTGTGGTTAGGGTTAAGGTTAGGTTTAGGTTAGCAGTGTGGTTAGGGTTAAGGTTAGGTTTAGGTTAGCAGTGTGGTTAGGGTTAGGTTAGGTTTAGGTTTAGGTTAGCAGTGTGGTTAGGGTTAAGGTTAGGTTTAGGTTAGCAGTGTGGTTAGGGTTAAGGTTAGGTTTAGGTTAGCAGTGTGGTTGGGTTTAAGGTTAGGTTTAGGTTAGCAGTGTGGTTAGGTTTAAGGTTAGGTTTAGGTTAGCAGTGTGGTTAGGGTTAAGGTTAGGTTTAGGTTAGCAGTGTGGTTAGGTTTAAGGTTAGGTTTAGGTTAGCAGTGTGGTTAGGTTTAGGTTAGCAGTGTGGTTAGGGTTAAGGTTAGGTTTAAAATCTAATGTTAAAGGGATAGTTCACCCAAATGACGTAGGTTTCCTTACCCTGTACAAGGTATCACAGTAAGGTACCACAGTAAGGTACCACAGTAAGGTACCACAGTAAGGTATCACAGTAAGGTATCACAGTAAGGTATCACAGTAAGGTATCACAGTAAGGTACCACAGTAAGGTAGCACAGTAAGGTATCACAGTAAGGTACCACAGTAAGGTAGCACAGTAAGGTATCACAGTAAGGTACCACAGTAAGGTATCACAGTAAGGTATCACAGTAAGGTACCACAGTAAGGTATCACAGCAACCCCGGCTGCTTTAAAGGAGGGACTGCCTACTGCTGTGGTCCTGGTTGTTCAGGTCCTGAGAAGCTCACAAGGTTTGTTTTGCTGTAAGATGTGTGTTCTGTTATTTTATAGGCTACCAAGGGGTGGCCAATCATCCTCCTAGGAGAGTCTTAAAGGGGCAGTGTTGTATTTTCAGACAGGTTGGAATAGGAAAAGAAGCCAAAAGACAGAGTGCAGTATACAATTCTGTCTGATTCTCTACGGTAAAAAATATAGCATCATACGACGATGTTAACATGTAAAAGTGACTTGAGCTTTGGGACAAGTCACAAATCTGTCCTACTGTCTGAACTAGTCACAAATCTGTCCTACTGTCTGAACTAGTCACAAATCTGTCCTACTGTCTGAACTAGTCACAAATCTGTCCTACTGTCTGAACTAGTCACAAATCTGTCCTACTGTCTGAACTAGTCACAAATCTGTCCTACTGTCTGAACTAGTCACAAATCTGTCCTACTGTCTGAACTAGTCACAAATCTGTCCTACTGTCTGTACAAGTCACAAATCTGTGCTACTGTTTGAACTAGTCACAAATCTGTCCTACTGTCTGAACAAGTCACAAATCTGTCCTACTGTCTGAACTAGTCACAAATCTGTCCTACTGTCTGAACTAGTCACAAATCTGTCCTACTGTCTGAACTAGTCACAAATCTGTCCTACTGTCTGAACTAGTCACAAATCTGTCCTACTGTCTGAACAAGTCACAAATCTGTCCTACTGTCTGAACAAGTGATGGTCAGGCCCTGTAAATGACTAGTGATGGTCAAGCCCTGTAAATGACAGGTCAAGCCCTGTAAATGACAGGTCAAGCCCTGTAAATGACAGGTCAAGCCCTGTAAATGACAGGTCAAGCCCTGTAAATGACTAGTGATCGTCAGGCCCTGTAAATGACTAGTGATCGTCAGGCCCTGTAAATGACTAGTGATGGTCAAGCCCTGTAAATGACTAGTGATGGTCAGGCCCAGTAAATGACTAGTGATGGTCAGGCCCTGTAAATGACTAGTGATGGTCAAGCCCTGTAAATTACTAGTGATGGTCAAGCCCTGTAAATGACTAGTGATGGTCAAGCCCTGTAAATGACAGGTCAAGCCTTGTAAATCACAGGTCAAGCCCTGTAAATGACTAGTGATGGTCAAGCCCTGTAAATGACTAGTGATTGTCAAGCCCTGTAAATGACTAGTGATCGTCAGGCCCTGTAAATGACTAGTGATGGTCAGGCCCTGTAAATCACTAGTGATTGTCAAGCCCTGTAAATGACTAGTGATGGTCAAGCCCTGTAAATGACTAGTGATGGTCAAGCCCTGTAAATGACATGGTCAAGCCTTGTAAATGACAGGTCAAGCCCTGTAAATGACTAGTGATGGTCAAGCCCTGTAAATGACTAGTGATGGTCAAGCCCTGTAAATAACTAGTGATGATCAGGCCCTGTAAATGACTAGTGATCGTCAGGCCCTGTAAATGACTAGTGATCGTCAGGCCCTGTAAATGACTAGTGATCGTCAGGCCCTGTAAATGACTAGTGATGGTCAAGCCCTGTAAATGACAGGTCAAGCCCTGTAAATGACTAGTGATGGTCAAGCCCTGTAGATGACAGATCAAGCCCTGTAAATGACAGATCAAGCCCTGTAAATGACAGGTCAAGCCCTGTAGCACTTATGTCGTCATGAGGCTAATCAGGGAACCACCTCCACCTTGCCCGCCAACCAGGACCCACTACAACAGATCCGCCAACCAGGACCCACTACAACAGATCCGCCAACCAGGACCCACTACAACAGATCCGCCAACCAGGACCCACTACAACAGATCCACCAACCAGGACCCACTACAACAGATCCACCAACCAGGACCCACTACAACAGATCCACCAACCAGGACCCACTACAACAGATCCACCAACCAGGACCCACTACAACAGATCCACCAACCAGGACCCACTACAACAGATCCACCAACCAGGACCCACTACAACAGATCCACCAACCAGGACCCACTACAACAGATCCGCCAACCAGGACCCACTACAACAGATCCACCAACCAGGACCCACTACAACAGATCCACCAACCAGGACCCACTACAACAGATCCACCAACCAGGACCCACTACAACAGATCCACCAACCAGGACCCACTACAACAGATCCACCAACCAGGACCCACTACAACAGATCCACCAACCAGGACCCACTACAACAGATCCGCCAACCAGGACCCACTACAACAGATCCGCCAACCAGGACCCACTACAACAGATCCACCAACCAGGACCCACTACAACAGATCCACCAACCAGGACCCACTACAACAGATCCGCCAACCAGGACCCACTACAACAGATCCACCAACCAGGACCCACTACAACAGATCCACAGGTGATGTAATAGCCACTGCTCTGCACACTTTCCCACCTGGACAAGAGGAATACCTATGCGAGAATGCTGTTCATCGACTACAGCTCGGTTTTCAACACCATAGTGTCCCTCAAGCTCATCACTGAACTCAGGGCCCTGGGACTGAACCCCTCCCTGTGCAACTGGGTCCAAGACTAAATGGAAAAAGTTTGGAACCACCAAGACTCTTCCTAGAGCTGGCCACCCGGCCAAACTGAACAATCAGGGGAGAAGGGCCTTGGTCAGGGAGGTGACTAAGAACCCGATGGTCACTCTGAAAGAGCTCCAGGGTTCCTCTGTGGAGATGGGAGAACCTTCCAGAAGGACAACCATCTCTGCAGCACTCCACCAATCAGGCCTAAAGTACTCTCAGACCATGAGAAATAAGATTCTCTGGTCTGATGAAACCAAGATTGAACTCTTTGGCCTGAATGCCAAACGTCTGGAGGAAACCTGGCACCATCCCTACAGTGAAGCATGGTGGTGGCAGCATCATGCTGTGGGGATGTTTTTCAGTGGCAGGGACTGGAAGACTAGTCAGGATCGAGGTAAAGATGAACAGAGCAAAGTACAGAGAGATCCTTGATCTCAAAGTACAGAGAGATGAACCTGGAGAAAAGTCCCCTAAGCAAGCTGGTCCTGGGGCTCTGTTCACAAACACAAACACACCCCACAGAGCCCCAGGACAGCAACACAATTAGATCCAACCAAATCATGAGAAAACAAAAAGATAACTACTTAACACATTGGAAAGAATTAACAAAAAAACAGAGCAACACGGAAGGCTATTTGGCCCTACACAGAGATACATATTTCCCTCACATGTCATCCATACTGGTAAGCACAAGTGGCAACAATCAAATACAAATAGAGAACACATGTCATTGATTGAACACAACCACTCAAAATGGATTTAACCTGTTTCAAATGATGCGACACAACCAATATAAGCCAGTTCAGAGAGCAAACAGGTTGTTGAAGGTGGGAAGGAGAAAGCCTGAGAATGGATACTGTAGTACAGTGCATTGTAGGCTGTATGCTGTACAATGGATGAATTGTATGGCCCTGAACATTGTGCTTTCCATTTATTAACAGTACTGACTGCTCAATAGATTTTGACTGGTTGCAGGTTCATATCAACAAAGAACAAGAATAACAGTATCACAGAGACAAAGGACAAGTTTGTGAGATACAGGGTACAGTACTGTAAAAATAGGGGGACAAGGAGGAGGAAGAACAAAAAACAAAATTGCAAAGAGCAGAGTAGTAATTTCTGATCCATTTTGAGCTACTATGATAGAACATGTTTTCGTTCATCAAGACAATGACGGAAAAATATGAATATTTTTTTAGATATATCATTTTGATCACTTTGTTTATGATTTGAGAGAGAGAGAGAGACAGAGAGATAGAGAGAGAGAGGGAGAGAGAGACAGAGAGAGACAGAGAGAGAGAGGAAGAGAGGGAGAGCGAGAGAGACAGACAGATAGAAAGAGAGAGAGAGCGAGACAGAGAGAGAGAGAGAGAGACAGAGAGAGAGAGACAGAAAGAGAGACAGAAAGAGAGAGAGGGAGAGAGTTTTTTGGAGTTTTAAATACTCTTTATTGGGTCTGGGGGCCCACCACACAATAAATACTCATACAAAACCACAGTTACACATCAATTAAAAACACAACTCCAATTCCTCCTCCACAGTAACTACACACAACAGCCTCTGAATACCCCATATACTCAAAAACAGATCGATATTGTTGACAAGTTTGTAATAGGCAAACTCAACCCTTAGTCTCGCTGCCAACATTCCCTCCAGCATTCCCACCACATCCACAGACCCCTGTCCCCGAATGCTGTTCTTTCGGGTCTTCCATATCGCTAATTTTGCTGCCCCTAACACAAAATTAAGCAACACAACTACACCCTTTTGACTGAACCTGTACTTTGGCCCAAATATATACAGTTGGGAAGAGAAAACCTCTCCCAACGTTGAGAACCAATCAGTGATCAGTTCAATCATCCCAACCAACCTGGGACACAATAAAAAACAGATGTGCCAGAGATTCAGACCCAGCACAGAATGGACACCCCTCCCCAACAGTAGGATCCAGGTGTACCAGATGCATATTGGTGGCTATAGCTCCATGTATTATCCTCCATTGGAGGTCAGCTGTCCTCTTATCAATAGGCAGTTTATATAATGATCGCCAACAGCCTTTTGGAGAGGCACCTGGACCAAGCACATCCGCCCACCTCGTCGATTTTACCCCTTCCAGGGAAGAGGCATGGGACACCTTTACACATATTCTGTACATGGCCTTCTTTCCCACCTCCTTGAACTCCCCAGCTCCGGGGTATCGAAGGAAAGCAGCGTCCCCACGTCCTCTTCAAATGCCCCCATCGCAGCACTAACAATCAGTGCAGGGAACACATAATCCAGACCCTCCTTCCACCGATCAGAATTGGAAGTGTCAGTCACATACTGCAGATGAAGCACTGGCAAGGAATCGCAGACCTCATCGACGACCTTCCTCAGTAGACGAGATGATCGGATCCCCGCTCTTTCTCCCAGCTCCTCCAATCTGCTCCTGCTCTGCATCAGATGACCCAGCTTGGTACACCCCACGCCTAACAGGCATGAACGTAGGCTAGCTGAACCCAGAACACGGGACTGGATGGCAGTGTTGTGAAAAAGAGGCTCTTCAAAAAGCCACATCCCTGGTGGCGTGCAGGCCTTACGGGACTTGACAAAGACTCTCCAAGCCTGCATAACAGACTCATAAAATGGAGTCAGGCCAGTCAAATCACCCCCCTCCAGCTTTAAGAGGAAAAGATGCTTGTCGAAGCCCAAACAGCCCGCTCTCCTCATCAATATGTAGGCTGTTTCGACCCAGCTAGAACAGTCTCTGTACAACAGTCTCTGGGCTGCTTGGAACCTTAAAGCCGTGATCCTAGAGGAAATGTCCACCAGGCCTTGCCCACCCTCGTGCAGTGGCAGATACAGGGCTGCAGCTTTAATCCAGTGTTGCCCAGACCAGAAGAAATTGACAAGGGTCCTCTGAAGCTCTTGTATCAGACCCTTTGGTGGCTGTAAAATCATTAGTCTGTGCCACAGGGTAGAAGCAGCAAGATTATTAGCTACCAGGACCCGTCCCCTATAAGACAGCTGGGGCAACACCCATTTCCACCTTGACAGTCTGGCACACACTTTCTCCACTACACCCTCCCAGTTCTTTTTTGAAAGACATCGGAGCCTAGAAAAACCCCCAAAGTCTTCATTCCATCTCTGCCCCACTGAAGCCCCCCTGGTAACCATGGAGTAGACCCCATCTGAAGCTGACCTGCCCACAGCGCTTCACTCTTTCCCCAATTGACTTTAGCTGAGGAGGCCCCCTCATACACCTTTAAAGCGTTTGAGAGAACCTTAACATCCTCACCCCCTGTAATAAAAACTATCACGTCATCTGCATACGTAGACAGTGCTATCGTGGGACCCTTCGTTACACCTGGCACAAAGAAACCAGTAAGCTTCGCTCTTAAAAAACAAAGCATTGGTTCAATCGCCAGACTATATAACTGCCCTGAAATTGGGCATCCCTGCATGATGCCCCTTTCGACAGGGATGGGGCAACTTAAACCACCACCCACCTTCACCATACACGAGGCTCCAGCATACAGTAAATTCACCCAAGACAGAAAAATATCCCCAAACCCAAAGGCTTTCATTATTTTAAACAAGTACTGGTGGTCCACACGATCAAAAGCCTTCTCCTGATCCAACGAAAGTAAACCCACATTTACATCAGACAATTTACAAATGTCTAAAACATCTCTTATCAGAAACAAGTTGTCAACAATAGAGCGATCAGGTACACAGTAGGACTGGTCCTCGTGGATCAACAACCCCAGATACTCTTTCAACCTGTTTGAGAGACATTTAGAAACAATTTTATATTCTGCGCACAGCAAAGCAACAGGTCTCCAATTTTTTATGAGAGCCAAATCCCCTTTTTGGCAACAGTGAAAGCACTGCACGTTGACAGGATACAGGAAGAGAACCCTCATGAAAAGATTCACACATCACTTCATAAAAGTCCTCCCCAATAGACCCCCAAAAGTGCTTATAAAACTCAGATGGTAACCCATCGATGCCAGGGGCTCGGCCTGTTGAGAGCTGCATAACAGCTGTGGACAGCTCCTGCAGTGTAATGTCAGCGTCAATGCGACTCTCTGCTCAGGTCCCAATTTAGGAAGACCATGTAACAACTGTTCAGTACACATAGAGTCACAATCCTCCGCCTTATAAAGGGACGAGTAGAAATCCACGGCATGTTGACGCATTTCAATATCATTCGTGGTCACCTTCCCATCAGGGAGACGAAGGCATACCATCTGTTTACGTTGAAATGTCGACTTTCCTAGGTTAAAAAAAAAAAAGCACTAGGAGCATCCATATCCTTGAGGGAAGCGAAACGAGACCTAATCAAGGCACCCTTCACTCTTTCATGCAGAAACGACCTCAGTTCATGTCTCTTGTCCTGTAAGTTCATGACTAGTCCAGGGTCATTCTGAGTGAGCAGCTTCAATTCAATAGATTTGATGTCCTGTTCAAGGGCCTTGATAGTCTCTTTAAATTCAGTTTGAGACAGAGCAGTATACTGTTGACAAAAAACTCGTATTTGGGCCTTCCCAACCTCCCACCATTGTCTCAAGGACTCAAAATTCCCTTTTATACCCCTCCATTTTTCCCAAAACAACAAAAACCTGTCACAAAACATGACATCATGTAACAATTTAACATTAAAATACCAGTAAGGTGATGACCTTCGTGGACAGGACAAGTGAATATCAACAGTAACCATATGATGATCAGAGAAACCCACAGGAGTAATGGCACACTTTCCAACCCTACTACAGTATTGCTCAGATACATACAACCTGTCTAACCGTGCTGCACTGACACGACCTTCATTAATTTTTAGCCATGTGTACTGCCTAACTTTGGCATTCCTTACTCTCCACACATCAGAAAGCTCAAACTCAGTTAATAGGCCAGACAGGCAAGTGGCTGACCGCAGGTGAGGTTCTTCAGCGGTGCGATCAACAGTAAAATCCACTGTACAGTTCCAGTCACCCCCTAAAACCATACACCCCTCTTGGTCACACTGTCTTAACATTTCCTTTAGTTGATCAAATACAGCAATACGCTCTGTACCCTCATTAGGAGCATAAACATTCAAAAAAAAAAAAAAAAACCCCATAACATCCACCTTGACCAATAAAACCCGACCCTTGACAATCTCTGTTGTAGATACCACAGTCACTCCTAAGCCTGAGGAAAACAATATTGCCACCCCAGCACTGAAATTAGTACCATGACTGAGTACATGCTGCCCCTCCCACCACATACCCCAGTCAACCTCATTTTCCTCATCGCTATGTGTCTCCTGTAGGAAAACTACATTAAGCCTTTTCTGTTTTATTACTTCTAATACCAAGCCCTCTTATTCCTGTCCCTTCCCCCATTCATATTGAGAGAACCTACCCTTAGTACCTCCATGTAGAAAAGAGAAAAGAAAA
>NC_056454.1:52498487-52582650 GCF_018296145.1 Oncorhynchus tshawytscha
TGCCACGAGAAAAGGGCAACCAGTGAAGAACAAACACCATTGTAAATACAACCCATATTTATGCTTATTTATTTTATCTTGTGTCCTTTAGCCATTTGTACATTGTTAGAACACTGTATATATATATAATATGACATTTGTAATGTCTTTACTGTTTTGAAACTTCTGTATGTGTAATGTTTACTGTTAATTTTTGTTGTTTTTCACTTTATATATTCACTTTGTATGTTGTCTACCTCACTTGCTTTGGCAATGTTAACACATGTTTCCCATGCCAATAAAGCCCTTGAATTGAATTGAATTGAATTGAGAGAGAGAGAGAGAGAGAGAGAGAGAGAGAGAGAGAGAGACAGAGAGAGACAGAGAGAGACAGAGAGAGAGAGAGAGACAGAGAGAGACAGAGAGAGAGAGAGAGAGAGCGAGACAGAGAGAGAGAGAGAGAGACACACACACACAAAATTGGGAAATAACACAACTACGGTAGTGAGCCTGTGATGTGCTGGTCTCTGGTTGTCTCGGGTCTAGTACAGCCACAGGTTGATTATGTACAGCCCCCTGGGACACTGTGTTCATGATGTCCAAGAGAGTGGCTCTCTAACAGTGGTAAACACTAGAGAACTGCTCCTCTGCTCTGTCACTGCTACAGAGAGAATGTGCCACGTGAGTCAGATGACCCACACGTCCACAAAAGATCTCACACTAGGCTTATAAAAAAAAAAGAGTCTAGCCACAAAACCCCCAGCTTCAGATACTCAGCGTTAGCATGTATCAGCATGGTCTTCTCAATCTAGTTCAGCCTAAGAATTTGGGCTGAGCATTATGTAACATAAACTTAATTTACAGCCTGTAAGTATCAGTGAGTTAGAGAGTCTTATTGCCTTTCTCACGGTGTAATTTGCCCTGTGTTGGTTGGCTGCTGTCAGGCTGGTCTTTTAGGAGTAAACGCAACAGGGTAGTCTTCATACTATCCCCTCTCTTTACACTTGCCTGGCCTACTGGCTCGGACTCCCTGGGTGTCTGTGGGAGCGAGAGAGGGAGGAGGGGAGAGAGAAGGAGGAGGGGAGAGAGAGGGAGGGGAGAGAGAGGGAGGAGGGGAGAGAGAAGGAGGGAGAGTGAGGGAGGAGGGGAGAGAGAAGGAGGGGAGAGAGAGGGAGGAGGGGAGAGGGGAGAGAGAGGGAGGAGGGGAGAGAGAGAGGGAGGGGAGAGAGAGGGAGGAGGGGAGAGAGAAGGAGGGGAGAGTGAGGGAGGAGGGGAGAGGAGAGGGAGGAGGGAGGGAGGAGGGGAGAGAGAGGAGGAGGGGAGAGAGAGGGGGAGGAGGGGAGGAGGGGAGAGAGAGGGAGGGAGAGAGAGGGAGGAGGGGAGAGAGAGGGAGGGGAGAGAGAGGGAGGAGGGGAGAGGAGGAGGGGAGAGAGAGGGAGGAGGGGAGAGGGGGAGGGGAGAGAGAGGGAGGAGGGGAGAGAGAAGGAGGGGAGAGAGAGGGAGGAGGGGAGAGAGAAGGAGGGGAGAGAGAGGGAGGAGGGGAGAGAGAAGGAGGGGAGAGAGAGGGAGGAGGGGAGAGAGAGGGAGGGGAGAGAGAGGGAGGAGGGGAGAGAGAGGGAGGGAGAGAGGGGAGGAGGGGAGAGAGAAGGAGGGGAGAGAGAGGGAGGAGGGGAGAGAGAGGGAGGAGGGAGAGAGGGGGAGGGGAGAGAGAGGGAGGAGGGGGAGAGAAGGAGGGGGAGAGGGAGGAGGGAGAGAGAGGGAGGAGGGGAGAGAGAAGGAGGGGAGAGAGAGGGAGGAGGGGAGAGAGAGGGAGGAGGGGAGAGAGAAGGAGGGGAGAGAGAGGGAGGAGGGGAGAGAGAGGGAGGGGAGAGAGAGGGAGGAGGGGAGAGAGAGGGAGGAGGGGAGAGAGAGGGAGGAGGGGAGAGAGGGAGGAGGGGAGAGAGAAGGAGGGGAGAGAGAGGGAGGAGGGGAGAGAGAGGGAGGAGGGGAGAGAGAAGGAGGAGGGGAGAGAGGAGGAGGGGAGAGAGAGGGAGGAGGGGAGAGAGAGGGAGGAGGGGAGAGAGGGGAGGGGAGGAGAGGGAGGAGGGGAGAGAGAAGGAGGGGAGAGAGAGGGAGGAGGGGAGAGAGAGGGAGGAGGGGAGAGAGGAGGGGAGAGAGAGGGAGGAGGGGAGAGAGAAGGAGGGGAGAGAGAGGGAGGAGGGGAGAGAGGAGGAGGGGAGAGAGAGGGAGGAGGAGGGGAGAGAGAAGGAGGGAGAGAGAGGGAGGAGGGGAGAGAGAAGGAGGGGAGAGAGAAGGAGGGGAGAGAGAGGGAGGGGGGGACATTCGTTCCACAGAAAGAACCACCCGAGCTGGGTTACGTCTGCAGAGCTGCAAACGTCTCTCTGTACTGTCCACCTTAATGGCCTGGCTCTTATGTTGTGAGGCCTGGCCTGTACTAAATGTTATTGAGAGATGTTACCTACATGTTATTGAGAGAGGTTATCTATATGCTGTCAGGCCTGGTCTGCACTAAATGTTACTGAGAGAGGTTATCGACATGTTATTGAGAGAGGTTATCTACATGTTACTGAGAGAGGTTACCTACATGTTGTCAGGCCTGGTCTGTACTAAATGTTATTGAGAGAGATTACCTACATGTTGTCAGGCCTGGTCTGTACTAACTGTTATTGGGAGAGGTTATGTACATGTTGTCAGGCCTGGTCTGTACTAAATGTTATTGGGAGAGGTTATCGACATGTTATTGAGAGAGGTTACCTACATGTTACTGAGATATGTTACCTACATGTTATTGAGAGAGGTTATGTACATGTTGTCAGGCCTGGTCTGTACTACATGTTTCTGAGAGAGGTTATCGACATGTTATTGAGAGAGATTACCCACATGTTACTGAGAGAGGTTACCTACATGTTATTGAGAGAGGTTATGTACATGTTGTCAGGCCTGGTCTGTACTAAATGTTATTGGGAGAGGTTATCGACATGTTATTGAGAGAGGTTACCTACATGTTACTGAGATATGTTACCTACATGTTATTGAGAGAGGTTATGTACATGTTGTCAGGCCTGGTCTGTACTACATGTTTCTGAGAGAGGTTATCGACATGTTATTGAGAGAGATTACCCACATGTTACTGAGAGAGGTTACCTACATGTTATTGAGAGAGGTTATGTACATGTTGTCAGGCCTGGTCTGTACTACATGTTTCTGAGAGAGGTTACCTATATTTTTACAGAAGTAAGAATCGTTGTCAATCAAATAGCTTTGTGTGGTTTTCAAATACCTTCTGAATATTGTCCTCTGGTCACATTTTGGATTCTTTTTTATTCATATGTACATAATATTTATAAGTATAATATATTAAACTTAGTAGATTTTAATAATTTAATTGAATTTTTTTGTTGTTGTTGTGTTGAGTGTTAATCGCTTTTTTATAGTGAGGGTCTTTACACACAGACAAAATGAGTGTTTTTCCTGACATGAATGTGGTGTCATATTAAAGTGCCCTTTTCACAACTGTCTTGGTGTGATTGGACAGCCCCGAATGGGGGAGTGGTCGGCCCTCCTTTTCCTGAAGTCCATGATCAGGTCTTCCACTGTTGTGTCGTTGGCAAGCTAAATTATGGTGTTGGAGTCATGCCTGGCCACGCAGTCGTGGGTGAACAGTGAGTACAGGAGGGGACTGAGTACACACCCCTGAGGGGCCCCTGTGTTGAGGATCAGCGTGGCAGACGTGTTGTTACCTACTCTTACCACCTGGGGTGGCCCATAAGGAAGTCCAGGATCCAGTTGCAGAGGGAGGTGTTTAGTCCCAGGGTCCTTAGCTTAGTGATGAGCTTTGAGGGTGCTATGGTGTTGAACGCTGAGCTGTAGTCAATTAATAGCATTCTCACATAGGTGTTCCTTTTGTCCAGGTGGGAAAGGGCAGTGTGGAGTGCAATAGAGATGGCATCATCTGTGGATCTGTTGGGGCGGTATGCAAATTGGAGTGGGTCTAGAGTTTCCCGGGATGATGTTGTTGATGTGAGCCATGACCAACCTTCGATAAAATGCAATTGTGTTCGTTGTCCGTAGCTTATGCCTGCTCATACCATAACCCCACCACCACCATGGGGCACTCTGTTCACAACGTTGACATCAGCAAACCGCTCACCCACATACACAGATTACCTTGGTGTTCTTGGGCACATGTAGGTATTACAGATTCGGTCAGGGAGAGGTTGAACTAGGCAAGTCAATTAAGAACAAATTATTATTTACAAAGAGGATCTACGCCGGCCAAACCCAGACGATGCTGGGCCAATTGTGTGCCGCCCTATGGGACTCCTATCACGGCGTGGACTCGAACCAGGGACTGTTGTGACCCCTCTATAGCACTGAGATGCAGTGCCTGTTTATTATCTATGTACAGACGCTTTAATAACTCTACCTACATGTACATATTACCTCAACTACCTCGACTAACTGGTGCCCCCCCACATTAACTCTGTACCGGTACCCCCTGTATATAGCCTCCACATTGACTCTGAACCGGTACCCCCTGTATATAGCCTCCACATTGACTCTGTACCGGTACCCCCTGTATATAGACTCCACATTGACTCTGTACCGGTACCCCCTGTATATAGCCTCCACATTGACTCTGTACCGTAACACCCTGTATATAGCCTCCACATTGACTCTGTACCGTAACACCCTGTATATAGCCTCCACATTGACTCTGTACTGGTACCCCCTGTATATAGCCTCCACATTGACTCTGTACCGTAACACCCTGTCTATAGCCTCCACATTGACTCTGTACCGGTACCCCCTGTATATAGTCTCCACATTGACTCTGTACCGTAACACCCTGTATATAGTCTCCACATTGACTCTGTACCGTAACACCCTGTATATAGCCTCCACATTGACTCTGTACCGGTACCCCTGTATATAGCCTCCACATTGACTCTGTACCGGTACCCCCTGTATATAGCCTCCACATTGACTCTGTACCGTAACACCCTGTATATAGCCTCCACATTGACTCTGTACCGGTACCCCCTGTATATAGCCTCCACATTGACTCTGTATCAGTACCCCCTGTATATAGCCTCCACATTGACTCTGTATCAGTACCCCCTGTATATATCCTCCACATTGACTCTGTATCAGTACCCCCTGTATATAGTCCCCACATTGACTCTGTACCGGTACCCCCTGTATATAGTCCCCACATTGACTCTGTACCGGTACTCCCTGTATATAGCCTCCACATTGACTCTGTATCAGTACCCCTGTATATATCCTCCACATTGACTCTGTATCAGTACCCCTGTATATATCCTCCACATTGACTCTGTATCAGTACCCCCTGTATATAACCTCCACATTGACTCTGTACCGGTACCCCTGTATATAGCCTCCACATTGACTCTGTACCGGTACCCCCTGTATATAGCCTCCACATTGACTCTGTACCAGTACCCCCCTGTATATAGCCTCCACATTGACTCTGTATCAGTACCCCCTGTATATAGCCTCCACATTGACTCTGTACCAGTACCTCCCTGTATATAGCCTCCACATTGACTCTGTATCAGTACCCCCTGTATATAGTCTCCACATTGACTCTGTACCGGTACCCCCTGTATATAGCCTCCACATTGACTCTGTACTGGTACCCCTGTATATAACCTCCACATTGACTCTGTACTGGTACCCCCTGTATATAACCTCCACATTGACTCTGTACCGGTACCCCCTGTATATAGCCTCCACATTGACTCTGTACCGGTACCCCCTGTATATAGCCTCCACATTGACTCTGTACCGGTACCCCTGTATATAGCCTCCACATTGACTCTGTACCGGTACCCCCTGTATATAGTCCACATTGACTCTGTACCGGTACCCCCTGTATATAGCCTCCACATTGACTCTGTACCGGTACCCCCTGTATATAGCCTCCACATTGACTCTGTACCGGTACCCCCTGTATATAGTCTCCACATTGACTCTGTACCGTAATACCCTGTATATAGCCTCCACATTGACTCTGTACCGGTACCCCCTGTATATAACCTCCACATTGACTCTGTACCGTAACACCCTGTATATAGCCTCCACATTGACTCTGTACCGTAACACCCTGTATATAGCCTCCACATTGACTCTGTACCGGTACCCCCTGTATATAGCCTCCACATTGACTCTGTACCGTAACACCATGTATATAGCCTCCACATTGACTCTGTACCGTAACACCATGTATATAGGCTCCACATTGACTCTGTATCAGTACCCCTGTATATATCCTCCACATTGACTCTGTATCAGTACCCCTGTATATAGTCCCCACATTGACTCTGTACCGGTACCCCCTGTATATAGTCCCCACATTGACTCTGTACCGGTACTCCCTGTATATAGCCTCCACATTGACTCTGTACCGGTACCCCTGTATATAGCCTCCACATTGACTCTGTATCAGTACCCCCTGTATATATCCTCCACATTGACTCTGTATCAGTACCCCTGTATATAGCCTCCACATTGACTCTGTACTGGTACCCCCTGTATATAGTCCCCACATTGACTCTGTACCAGTACCCCTGTATATAGCCTCCACATTGACTCTGTATCAGTACCCCTGTATATATCCTCCACATTGACTCTGTATCAGTACCCCCTGTATATAGCCTCCACATTGACTCTGTATCAGTACCCCTGTATATATCCTCCACATTGACTCTGTATCAGTACCCCTGTATATAGCATCCACATTGACTCTGTACTGTACCCCTGTATATAGCCTCCATATTGACTCTGTACCGGTACCCCCTGTATATAACCTCCACATTGACTCTGTACCGTAACACCCTGTATATAGCCTCCACATTGACTCTGTACCGTAACACCCTGTATATAGCCTCCACATTGACTCTGTACCGGTACCCCTGTATATAGCCTCCACATTGACTCTGTACCGGTACCCCCTGTATATAGCCTCCACATTGACTCTGTACCGTAACACCCTGTATATAGCCTCCACATTGACTCTGTACCGGTACCCCTGTATATAGCCTCCACATTGACTCTGTATCAGTACCCCCTGTATATATCCTCCACATTGACTCTGTATCAGTACCCCCTGTATATAGTCCCCACATTGACTCTGTACCGGTACCCCCTGTATATAGTCCCCACATTGACTCTGTACCGGTACTCCTGTATATAGCCTCCACATTGACTCTGTATCAGTACCCCTGTATATATCCTCCACATTGACTCTGTATCAGTACCCCTGTATATAGCCTCCACATTGACTCTGTACCGGTACCCCTGTATATAGTCTCCACATTGACTCTGTATCAGTACCCCCTGTATATAGCCTCCACATTGACTCTGTATCAGTACCCCTGTATATAGCCTCCACATTGACTCTGTACAGGTACCCCCTGTATATAGCCTCCACATTGACTCTATATCAGTACCCCCTGTATATAGCCTCCACATTGACTCTGTACCGGTACCCCCTGTATATAGCCTCCACATTGACTCTGTATCAGTACCCCCTGTATATATCCTCCACATTGACTCTGTACCAGTACCTCCCTGTATATAGCCTCCACATTGACTCTGTATCAGTACCCCCTGTATATATCCTCCACATTGACTCTGTACCAGTACCTCCCTGTATATAGCCTCCACATTGACTCTGTATCAGTACCCCTGTATATAGTCTCCACATTGACTCTGTACCGGTACCCCCTGTATATAGCCTCCACATTGACTCTGTACTGGTACCCCTGTATATAACCTCCACATTGACTCTGTACTGGTACCCCTGTATATAACCTCCACATTGACTCTGTACCGGTACCCCTGTATATAGCCTCCACATTGACTCTGTACCGGTACCCCTGTACATAGCCTCCACATTGACTCTGTACCGGTACCCCCTATATATAGCCTCCACATTGACTCTGTACCGGTACCCCTGTATATAGCCTCCACATTGACTCTGTACCGTGACACCCTGTATATAGTCTCCACATTGACTCTGTATCAGTACCCCTGTATATATCCTCCACATTGACTCTGTACTGGTACCCCTGTATATAACCTCCACATTGACTCTGTACTGGTACCCCTGTATATAGCCTCCACATTGACTCTGTACTGGTACCCCTGTATATAACCTCCACATTGACTCTGTACTGGTACCCCTGTATATAGCCTCCACATTGACTCTGTATCAGTACCCCCTGTATATAGCCTCCACATTGACTCTGTACCAGTACCTCCCTGTATATAGCCTCCACATTGACTCTGTATCAGTACCCCCTGTATATATCCTCCACATTGACTCTGTACCAGTACCTCCCTGTATATAGCCTCCACATTGACTCTGTATCAGTACCCCCTGTATATAGCCTCCACATTGACTCTGTACCGTAACACCCTGTTTAATTTTTTTACTAATCTATTTTTTTTACTTAACACTTATTTTTAACTCCTTAAAACTGCATTGTTGGTTAAGGGGTTGTAAAGTCAGCATTTCACTGTAAGGTCTACTACACCTGTTGTATTCAGCATTTGACTGTAAGGTCTACTACACCTGTTGTATTCAGCATTTCACTGTGAGGTCTACTACACCTGTTGTATTCAGCATTTCACTGTAAGGTCTACTACACCTGTTGTATTCAGCATTTCACTGTAAGGTCTACTACACCTGTTGTATTCAGCATTCACTGTAAGGTCTACTACACCTGTTGTATTCAGCATTTCACTGTAAGGTCTACTACACCTGTTGTATTCAGCATTTCACTGTAAGGTCTACTACACCTGTTGTATTCAGCATTTCACTGTAAGGTCTACTACACCTGTTTTATTCAGCATTTCACTGTAAGGTCTACTACACCTGTTGTATTCAGCATTTCACTGTGAGGTCTACTATACCTGTTGTATTCAGCATTTCACTGTGAGGTCTACTACACCTGTTGTATTCAGCATTTCACTGTAAGGTCTACTACACCTGTTGTATTCGGCATTTCACTGTAAGGTCTACTACACCTGTTGTGTTCAGCATTTCACTGTGAGGTCTACTATACCTGTTGTAGTCAGAATTTCACTGTGAGGTCTACTACACCTGTTGTATTCAGCATTTCACTGTGAGGTCTACTACACCTGTTGTATTCAGCATTTCACTGTGAGGTCTACTACACCTGTTGTATTCAGCATTTCACTGTAAGGTCTACTACACCTGTTGTATTCAGCATTTCACTGTAAGGTCTACTACACCTGTTGTATTCAGCATTTCACTGTAAGGTCTACTACACCTGTTGTATTCAGCATTTCACTGTAAGGTCTACTACACCTGTTGTATTCAGCATTTCACTGTAAGGTCTACTACACCTGTTGTATTCAGCATTTCACTGTGAGGTCTACTACACCTGTTGTATTCAGCATTTCACTGTGAGGTCTACTACACCTGTTGTATTCAGCATTTCACTGTGAGGTCTACTACACCTGTTGTATTCAGCATTTCACTGTGAGGTCTACTACACCTGTTGTGTTCGGCGCACATGACAAATAAAATGTGATTTGATACATTTTTTACACCAATCAGCAACTGACGTGTCTGACACGGCAAACTCCTTTGAAGAGGTGTGTCTCCATCCTTCTGTATTTACAGTGTATAGTGTATCAGACAGGCAGACAGACAACACCAAAAAAGCAACAACTCTATTTAATTATGTGTAAACAGACGTTCTCCTGTGTCAGTGACATCAGGCAGATGACAAATCCTTTCCTCTCTCCAGCAGACAGTCTCACCGTAGGGCCTTAACACGACAGGAACAGACACACCCTTCTCCCTCTGTGTGTCTCACCTAGTCGAAACAGACACACCCTTCTCCGTGTCACCTAGTCTACACACTGCACAAAGCCCCATGACGAGTCTGCGGTCCTACAGAATACATGTGAAACCTGCTGAAGCAAGGTCACAAAATGGTTTTGTGTGACGCTTTAAAATGTATGTATTTCAGTCCTTGACTGAATGTGGACCCCAGGAAGAGTAGCTGAGGCTTTAGCAGGAGCTAATGGGGCAGCCATACTGGTCTATTGGTATAAACAGCTGTCTGTCTGTCTGTCTGTCTGTCTGTCTGTCTGTCTGTCTGTCTGTCTGTCTGTCTGTCTGTCTGTCTGTCTGTCTGTCTGTCTGTCTCTGTCTGTCTGTCTGTCTGTCTGTTGGGGGGTGACAGGAGAAACACAGCAACTTCTGCTGCTTCATAAAAGTCTCATTAATAATGATGAGGGAGGAGGAGCTACGATTCACCGTCATAAAAGTCTCATTAATAATGATGAGGGAGGAGGAGCTACGATTCACCGTCATAAAAGTCTCATTAATAATGATGAGGGAGGAGGAGCTACGATTCACCGTCATAAAAGTCTCATTAATAATGATGAGGGAGGAGGAGCTACGATTCCCCGTCATAAAAGTCTCATTAATAATGATGAGGGAGGAGGAGCTACGATCCAGCTTCATAAAAGTCTCATTGGGGCGGCAGCGTAGCAGCCCAGTGGCTAGAGCGTTGGGACAGAAAGGTTGCTGGACCGAATCCCCGAGCTGACAAGGTAGAAATCCTACTACAGATGTCCAACGCCAAACGCAGTTTTCACTCCATCAGACATCTTATTGTGAGGAACTGCAGTTTTAGACATTTGTCCTGTTCTGTCCTGTTAAGTCCTGTTATGTCCTGTTATGTCCTGTTATGTCCTGTTATGTCCTGTTATGTCCTGTTATGGCCTGTTATGTCCTGTTATGGCCTGTTATGTCCTGTTATGTCCTGTTATGGCCTGTTATGTCCTGTTATGGCCTGTTATGTCCGGTTATGGCCTGTTATGTCCTGTTATGTCCTGTTATGGCTAGTTTGCTGTGATGCCACACAACTATTGTCATGCACATTTTTTCACTGGAGATACACTGTACCAAACATCCTAGTTAGATGTAAAATTGCACGACTAAGGCAAACCTGCTCGGGCAACAAAAAACAATGTTAAAGTTACAGATTTCTTGTTTATCTTAGATTCATTCTGACTATTTTCAGGAAGTGTACACCGGCTGTTGTTGCTACGGCATCTCAAGAGGGACAATCAGTCATATTTTCAAGTGAAGGTCTTTAAAGCGATGCAGTTCTGCTAGGAGCAAACCAATTAGACCTATTACCTTTAGGGAGGACCACAGTGGGAGCACGGGGCACAGAACCAGGCTCTCTGACATATCTGTCTCGCCGTATAACCAGCTACCCCCCCACCACACACACACAGAGCCCTTCTGCCGGGTTGGGGCTCCACCTTCTCCCCCTGGCTGAGAGGTAAGGCCCCTGGACCAGGTCAGAAGGTTGGCCATGTGGCATCAGTAGGAGGTGGACCAGTCAAGACAGAGGGCAGCACATGGTCTCACTGTCAGATATCTGTCTCTCCATATAACCACCTACACCCCCCACCCCCCCACCACCACCACCACCACCACCACACAGAGCCCTTCTGACAGAGGGCAGCACATGGTCTCACTGTCAGCGACACACTGTACTGCTGCTGCTGCTGTCTGTCCATCCGTTTCCCTCTTGGATACATTTCATACAGGATTATAATGGGGAATATAGTGAGTAGTCTATTATTTAGGATTATAATGGGGAATATAGTGAGTAGTCTATCATTTAGGATTATAATGGGGGATATAGTGAGTAGTCTATTATTTAGGATTATAATGGGGAATATAGTGAGTAGTCTATCATTTAGGATTATAATGGGGGATATAGTGAGTAGTGATAAATCATTGATAATAATCGGGAAAAAGGGGGGATCGTAGTTTGATTAAAAACCTGTTAACCCCTTTATAACGGTTGGTGTCTCAAAATCGTGTGACAAAACATAACTTTTCTTGCATGTTGAGAGAGCGCAAGAGAGATTATGAGAAAGCAAAAAGATTTGTTTTCTATTTGACACAGGATAGAATTAACCAAAAAACTGAGCACATTGGAATTCTCTGGCCCAACACAGAGAGGACACAGTGGCAGAAAACCTGACCACTGTGACTGACCCAAACTTAAGGAAAGCTTTGACTATGTACAGACTCAGTGGGCATAGCCTTGGGTCAGTTACACTGGCTCTCAAGAGAAGACAGGCTATGTGCTCACTGCCCACAAAATGAGGTGGAAACTGAGCTGCACTTACTAACCTCCTGCTAAATGTATGACCATATTATAGACACATATTTCCCTCAGATTACACAGATCCACAAAGAATTTGAAAACAAAGCCGATTTTGATAAACTCCCATATCTACTGGGTGTAATTCCACTGTGTGCCATCACAGCAGCAAGATTTGTGACCTGTTGCCACAAGAGAAGGGCAACCAGTGAAGAACAAACACCATTGTAAATACAACCCATATTTATGTTTATTTATTTTCCCTTTTGTGCTTGAACTATTTGCACATCATTATAACACTGTATATAGACATAATATGACATTTTAAATATCATTATTCTTTTAGAACTTCTGTGAGTGTAATGTTGACTGTTAATTGTTTATAGTTTATTTCCCTTTAGTTTAATATCTATTTAACTTGGTTTTAGACCCCATCATAGCACTGAGACTGCACTTGTGAAGGTGGTAAATGACCTTTTAATGGCATCAGACCAAGGCTCTGCATCTGTCCTCGTGCTCCTAGTAGACCTTAGTGCCACTTTTGATACCATCGATCACCAAATTGGTCGACACGGACAAGTGTATGGTTCACTGCCGATTTTGCGGGTTTTCTTACAAAGCATGTGAGAGACGGAATCTAAAGCAGGGGGTCCGGAGGATCACATTGTATGATTTTTGAGTAGTTCATTTGCATTTTATCGCATTACATAAGTATTTGATACATCAGAAAAGCAGAACTTAATATTTGGTACAGAAACCTTTGTTTGCAATTACAGAGATCAAAGTCTAGAACCACAGACAGATAGGACAACCGCCAACACAAAACACTGCAAGTTCTTTTTAAAGATCCTTACTGTCATTTCATTTTTTGTAATTTGAAATAGATTTCTAAGTCTTTTTGTAAATCATTGTCTCCGTTTGTCCTCTGACAAATCAACTGTAAATTCAGTGTTCCTCAAGGTTCCGTTTTAGGACCACTATTGTTTTTACTATATATTTTCCCTCTTGGTGATGTCATTCGGAAACATAATGTTAACTTTCACTGCTATGTTCTAGGTCCCAAGAAACAACATCTTCTGTTGAATCTGACAATTAATCTTAATGGTTGTACAGTCCTCTCAAATAAAACTGTGAAGGACCTCGCCGTTATTCTGGACCCTGATCTCTCTTTTGACGAACATATCAAGACTGTTTCAAGGACAGCTTTTGTCCATCTACGTAACATTGCAAAAATCAGAAACTTTCTGTCCAAAAATGATGCAGAAAAATGAATCCATGCTTTTGTCACTTCTGGGTTAGACTACTGCAATGCTCTACTTTCCGGCTACCCGGATAATGCTCTAAATAAACTTCAGTTAGTGCTAAATACGGCTGCTAGAATCCTGACTAGAACCAAAAAATTTGATCATATTACTCCAGTGCTAGCCTCCCTACATTGGCTTCCTGTCAAAGGCAAGGGCTGATTTCAAGGTTTTACTGCTAACCTACAAAGCATTACATGGGCTTGCTCCTACCTATCTCTCTGATTTGGTCCTGCCGTACATACCTACACGTACGCTACGGTCACAAGACGCAGGCCTCCTAATTGTCCCTAGAATTTCTAAGCAAACAGCTGGAGGCAGGGCTTTCTCCTATAGAGCTCCATTTTTATGGAATGGTCTGCCTACCCATGTGAGAGACGCAAACTCGGTCTCAACCTTTACTGAAGACTCATCTCTTCAGTGGGTCATATGATTGAGTGTAGTCTGACCCAGGAGTGTGAAGGTGAACGGAAAGGCTCTGGAGCAACGAACCGCCCTTGCTGTCTCTGCCTGGCCGGTTCCCCTCTTTCCACTGGTATTCTCTGCCTCTAACCCTATTACAGGGGCTGAGTCACTGGCTTACTGGTGCTCTTTCATGCCGTCCCTAGGAGGGGTGCGTCACTTGAGTGGGTTGAGTCACTGATGTGATCTTCCTGTCTGGGTTGGCGCCCCCCCTTGGGTTGTGCCGTGGCGGTGATCTTTGTGTGCTATTCTCGGCCTTGTCTCAGGATGGTAAGTTGGTGGTTGAGGATATCCCTCTAGTGGTGTGGGGGCTGTGCTTTGGCAAAGTGGGTGGGGTTATATCCTTCCTGTTTGGCCCTGTCCGGGGGTATCATCGGATGGGGCCACAGTGTCTCCTGACCCCTCCTGTCTCAGCCTCCAGTATTTATGCTGCAATAGTTTATGTGTCGGGGTCAGTCTGTTATATCTGGAGCTTTCCTCCTGCCTTATCCAGTGTCCTGTGTGAATTTATGTATGCTCCCTCAAATTCTCTCTCTTTTTCTTTCTCCCTCTCGGAGGACTTGAGCCCTAGGACCATGCCTCAGGACTACCTGGCCTGATGACTCCTTGCTGTCCCCAGTCCACCTGGCCGTGCTGCTGCTCCAGTTTCAACTGTTCTGCCTGCGGCTATGAAACCCTGACCTGTTCACTGGACGTGCTACCTGCCCCAGACCTGCTGTTTTCAACTCTCTAGAGACAGCAGGAGCGGTAGAGATACTCTCAATGATCGGCTATGAAAAGCCAACTGACATTTACTCCTGAGGTGTTGACCTTTTTGCACCCTCGACAACCACTGTGATTATTATTATTTGACCCTGCTGGTCATCTATGAACATTTGAACATCTTGGCCATGTTGTTATATTATCCACCAGCACAGCCAGAAGAGGACTGGCCACCCCTCATAGCCTGGTTCCTCTCTAGGTTTCTAATCTCCACCCGGCACAGCCAGAAGAGGACTGGCCACCCCTCATAGCCTGGTTCCTCTCTAGGTTTCTTCCTAGGTTTTGGCCTTTCTAGGGAGTTTTTCCTAGCCACCGTGCTTCTACACCTGCATTGCTTGCTGTTTGGGGTTTTAGGCTGGGTTTCTGTACAGCACTTTGTGACATCAGCTGATGTAAAAAGGGCTTTATAATTTTTTTAAATTGATTTAAATAAATTTGATTTGGCCAAATTTGATACCAATAAAGCCCTTGAAATGAAATTGAATTGAATTGAGAGAGAGACGGGGTGAGAGGAGAAAGGAGGGGGAGAGAGACACTGCATGCTGCATCCATCAGACCTCTTACTCTGTGGAGGTGACAGTGTGACTTGGAGGCGCTGGCCAGTGGAAGAGTTGACCCAGCAGGGTAGGGGGAGGGGTCCCTCAACCATCAACAACACTACAGTCTGCCCTCTCCTATCAACAACACTACAGTCTGCCCTCTCCTATCAACAACACTACAGTCTGCCCTCTCCTATCAACAACACTACAGTCTGCCCTCTCCTATCAACAACACTACAGTCTGCCCTCTCCTATCAACAACACTACAGTCTGCCCTCTCCTATCAACAACACTACAGTTATGGTTATGGGTCTGAATTAATAACTGCTATAGTCTACCACCCTCTGAATGGTTATGGGTCTGAATGGTTATGGGTCTGAATTAATAACTGCTATAGTCTACCACCATCTGAATGGTTATGGGTCTGAATTAATAACTGCTATAGTCTACCACCATCTGAATGGTTATGGGTCTGAATTAATAACTGCTATAGTCTACCACCATCTGAATGGTTATGGGTCTGAATGGTTATGGGTCTGAATTAATAACTGCTATAGTCTACCACCATCTGAATGGTTATGGGTCTGAATTAATAACTGCTATAGTCTACCACCCTAATGGTTATGGGTCTGAATTAATAACTGATATAGTCTACCACCCTCTGAATGGTTATGGGTCTGAATTAATAACTGCTATAGTCTACCACCATCTGAATGGTTATGGGTCTGAATTAATAACTGCTATAGTCTACCACCCTCTGAATGGTTATGGGTCTGAATTAATAACTGCTATAGTCTACCACCCTCTGAATGGTTATGGGTCTGAATTAATAACTGCTATAGTCTACCACCATCTGAATGGTTATGGGTCTGAATTAATAACTGCTATAGTCTACCACCATCTGAATGGTTATGGGTCTGAATTAATAACTGCTATAGTCTACCACCCTCTGAATGGTTATGGGTCTGAATTAATAACTGCTATAGTCTACCACCCTCTGAATGGTTATGGGTATGAATGGTTATGGGTCTGAATTAATAACTGCTATAGTCTACCACCATCTGAATGGTTATGGGTCTGAATTAATAACTGCTATAGTCTACCACCATCGGTCATTCTCTCTACTTTCAAACTACCTGTGAGTTCTATTGGCTGCTGTATTTAACATTCAGCAAACAAGAGCTTGCATGCCTCTTCAAATAGTCTATTAGTATAAGAAATACAACAACATAAAATCCAGCTATTCTCGTCTAACTTTTCCTGGGACTCCAAGGCGTAGACGGAGAGAGGCCAGCAGAGAGCAGGTGTGTGACATTACCTCCAAAGAGAACAGTGCAGAGGCTAGAAGTTAGAAGTTCATACATAACCCATCATTCATTAGCTCAATATAAGGCTAATGTCATGTTCATTAGCTCAATATAAGGCTAATAATGCATGTCATGTATTAAAAAGAGGTAGGCTAAGACATCTATACCAGGGTTTCTGGTAACTGGTAGGTAGGCTAAGACATCTATACCAGGGTTTCTGGTAACTGGTAGGTAGGCTAAGACATCTATACCAGGGTTTCTGGTAACTGGTAGGTAGGCTAAGACATCTATACCAGGGTTTCTGGTAACTGGCAGGTAGGCTAAGACATCTATACCGGGGTTTCTGGTAACTGGCAGGTAGGCTAAGACATCTATACCGGGGTTTCTGGTAACTGGCAGGTAGGCTAAGACATCTATACCGGGGTTTCTGGTAACTGGTAAATGGTAGTTAGGCTACCTGGAGTAGGGTACTCAGTAGGCTACCTGGAGTAGGGTACTCCCTACTCCTCCTCAACCCTCCTCCTCCTCAACCCTCCTCCTCCTCCTCCTCAACCCTCCCTCCTCCTCCTCAACCCTACTCCTCCTCCTCCTCAACCCTACTCCTCCTCAACCCTACTCCTCCTCCTCCTCAACCCTACTCCTCCTCAACCCTACCTCCTCCTCCTCCTCAACCCTACTCCTCCTCCTCCTCAACCCTACTCCTCCTCAACCCTACTCCTCCTTCTCCTCAACCCTACTCCTCCTCAACCCTACTCCTCCTCCTCAACCCTACTCCTCCTCCTCCTCAAGCCTACTCCTCCTCCTCCTCAACCCTATTCCTCCTCAACCCTCCTCCTCCTCCTCAACCCTACTCCTCCTCCTCCTCAACCCTACTCCTCCTCCTCCTCAACCCTACTCCTCCTCAACCCTACTCCTCCTCCTCCTCAACCCTACTCCTCCTCAACCCTACTCCCTCCTCCTCCTCAACCCTACTCCTCCTCCTCCTCAACCCTACTCCTCCTCAACCCTAGTCCTCCTCCCCTCCTCAACCCTACTCCTCCTCAACCCTACTCCTCCTCCTCCTCAACCCTACTCCTCCTCCTCCTCCTCAACCCTACTCCTCCTCAACCGTACTCCTCTTCAATACTACTCCTCCTCAACCCTACTCCTCCTCCTCCTCAACTCTCCTCCTCCTCCACTCTACTCCTCCTCAACCCTACTCCTCCTCAACCCTACTCCTCTTCAATACTACTTCTCCTCAACCCTACTCCTCCTCCTCCTCAACTCTCCTCCTCCTCAACTTTACTCCTCCTCAACCCTACTCCTCTTCCTCCTCAACTCTACTCCTCCTCCTCAACCCTACTCCTCCTCAACCCTACAATCCTCCTCCTCAACCCTCAACCCTACTCCTCCTCAACCCTCTCCTCATCCTCCTCAACCCTACTCCTCCTCAACCCTACTCCTCTTCAATTCAATACTACTCCTCCTCAACCCTACTCCTAACTCCTCCTCAACTCTACTCCTCCTCAACCTCCTCAACTCTACTCCTCCTCAACCCTACTACTCCTCCTCAACCCTACTCCTCCTCAACTCTACTCCTCCTCCTCAACCCTACTCCTCCTCCTCAACTCTCCTCCTCAATCTCTCCTCAACCCTACTACTCCTCCTCCTCAACCCTACTCCTCCTCAACTCTACTCCTCCTCCTCCTCCTCCTCAACCCTACTCCTCCTCCTCCTCCTCAACCCTACTCCTCCTCAACTCTCCTCCTCCTCCTCCTCCTCCTCCTCCTCATTCCTCCTCAACTCCTCCTCCTCCTCAACTCTACTCCTCCTCAACTCTACTCCTCCTCAACCCTCCTCCTCCTCCTCAACTCTACCCTCCTCCTCCTCCTCCTCAACCCTACTCCTCCTCAACTCTACTCCTCCTCCTCCTCCTCCTCCTCCTCAACCCTACTCCTCCTCCTCCTCCTCCATCCTACTCCTCCTCAACCCTACTCCTCCTCAACCCTACTCCTCCTCCTCCTCCTCCTCCTCAAACCTACTCCTCCTCCTCCTCAAACCTACTCCTCCTCCTCCTCAAACCCTACTCCTCCTCAACCCTCCTCCTCCTCAACCCTCCTCCTCAACCCTCCCTCCTCAACCCTCCTCCTCCTCAACCCTCCTCCTCCTCCTCAACCCTACTCCTCCTCCTCCTCAACCCTACTCCTCCTCAACCCTACTCCTCCTCCTCCTCAACCCTACTCCTCCTCAACCCTACTCCTCCTCCTCCTCAACCCTACTCCTCCTCCCCTCCCTCAACCCTCCTCCTCCTCCTCAACCCTACTCCTCCTCAACCCTCCTCCTCCTCAACCCTACTCCTCCTCCTCCTCAAACCTACTCCTCCTCCTCCTCAAACCTACTCCTCCTCAACCCTCCTCCTCCTCAACCCTCCTCAACCCTACTCCTCCTCAAACCTACTCCTCCTCAACCCTACTCCTCCTCCTCCTCAACCCTACTCCTCCTCCTCCTCAACCCTACTCCTCCTCAACCCTAGTCCTCCTCCTCCTCAACCCTACTCCTCCTCAACCCTACTCCTCCTCAACCCTACTCCTCCTCCTCCTCAACACTACTCCTCCTCAACCGTACTCCTCTTCAATACTACTCCTCCTCAACCCTACTCCTACTCCTCAACTCTCCTCCTCCTCAACTCTACTCCTCCTCAACCCTACTCCTCTTCCTCCTCAACTCTACTCCTCCTCCTCATCCTCAACCCTACTCCTCCTCCTCCTCCTCCTCAACCCTACTCCTCCTCCTCCTCAACCCTACTCCTCCTCAACCCTACTCCTCTTCAATACTACTCCTCCTCAACCCTACTCCTACTCCTCCTCAACCCTACTCCTACTCCTCCTCAACTCTCCTCCTCAACTCCTCCTCAACCCTACTCCTCCTCAACCCTCTACTCCTCCTCAACTCTCCTCCTCCTCCTCAAACCCTACTCCTCCTCCTCAACCCTCTCCTCCTCAACCCTCCTCCTCCTCCTCAACCCTACTCCTCCTCCTCCTCCTCAACCCTACTCCTCCTCAACTCTACTCCTCCCCTCCTCCTCCTCCTCAACCCTACTCCTCCTCCTCCTCAACTCTACTCCTCCTCAACCCTACTCCTCCTCAACCCTAACCCCTCCTCCTCAACTCTACTCCCCTCCTCCTCCTCAACCCTACTACTCCTCCTCAACCCTACTCCTCCTCAACTCTACTCCTCCTCCTCCTCCTCCTCCTCCTCAACCCTACTCCTCCTCCTCCTCCTCCTCAACCCTACTCCCTCCTCAACTCCTCAACTCCCTCCTCCTCAACCCTACTTCTCAACCCTCCTCCTCCTCAACTCTCCTCCTCCTCCTCCTCCTCCTCCTACTCCTCCTCAACCCTACCCTACCCTCCTCCTCAACCCTACTCCTCCGACAGAGTAGTCCAGTGACAGTGTGCTTCTGAACACTCCGAGAGCAAAACGCTCTGAATTTATGACCGTCCAGAGCGCACTGCCACTCCAGAGTGAATTTATGACCGTCCAGAGCGCACTGCCACTCCAGAGTGAATTTATGACCGTCCAGAGCGCACTGCCACTCCAGAGTGAATTTATGACCGTCCAGAGCGCACTGCCACTCCAGAGTGAATTTATGACCGTCCAGAGCGCACTGCCACTCCAGAGTGAATTTATGACCGTCCAGAGCGCACTGCCACTCCAGAGTGAATTTATGACCGTCCAGAGCGCACTGCCACTCCAGAGTGAATTTATGACCGTCCAGAGCGCACTGCCACTCCAGAGTGAATTTATGACCGTCCAGAGCGCACTGCCACTCCAGAGTGAATTTATGACCGTCCAGAGCGCACTGCCACTCCAGAGTGAATTTATGACCGTCCAGAGCGCACTGCCACTCCAGAGTGAATTTATGACCGTCCAGAGCGCACTGCCACTCCAGAGTGAATTTATGACCGTCCAGAGCGCACTGCCACTCCAGAGTGAATTTATGACCGTCCAGAGCGCACTGCCACTCCAGAGTGAATTTACTAACGCACACTTAGTAGCATCATGCAGCTGGAACTAAACAGCTGGTTGTTTATGGAGGGACAATAAGCCAATCTGTTATGTAGAGATAGAAGAGGAAGGGGTGATATAGAGAAGAGTAGAGGCAAGAGGAGAACACAAAACAAGGAGAGACTACAGTACTGTCTGGTAGAGGGCGGTCTGTATAGACTACAGTACTGTCTGGTAGAGGGCGGTCTGTATAGACTACAGTACTGTCTGGTAGAGGGCGGTCTGTATAGACTACAGTACTGTCTGGTAGAGGGCGGTCTGTATAGACTACAGTACTGTCTGGTAGAGGACGGTCTGTACTACAGTACTGTCTGGTAGAGGGCGGTCTGTATAGACTACAGTACTGTCTGGTAGAGGGCGGTCTGTATAGACTACAGTACTGTCTGGTAGAGGGCAGTCTGTATAGACTACAGTACTGTCTGGTAGAGGGCGGTCTGTATAGACTACAGTACTGTCTGGTAGAGGGCGGTCTGTATATACTACAGTACTGTCTGGTAGAGGGCGGTCTGTATAGACTACAGTACTGTCTGGTAGAGGGCGGTCTGTATATACTACAGTACTGTCTGGCAGAGGGCGGTCTGTATAGACTACAGTACTGTCTGATAGAGGGCGGTCTGTATAGACTACAGTACTGTCTGATAGAGGGCGGTCTGTATAGACTACAGTACTGTCTGATAGAGGGCGGTCTGTATAGACTACAGTACTGTCTGGTAGAGGGCGGTCTGTATATACTACAGTACTGTCTGGTAGAGGGCGGTCTGTATAGACTACAGTACTGTCTGGTAGAGGGCGGTCTGTATAGACTACAGTACTGTCTGGCAGAGGGCGGTCTGTATAGACTACAGTACTGTCTGATAGAGGGCGGTCTGTATAGACTACAGTACTGTCTGATAGAGGGCGGTCTGTATAGACTACAGTACTGTCTGGTAGAGGGCGGTCTGTATATACTACAGTACTGTCTGGTAGAGGGCGGTCTGTATAGACTACAGTACTGTCTGGTAGACGGCGGTCTGTATAGACTACAGTACTGTCTGGCAGAGGGCGGTCTGTATAGACTACAGTACTGTCTGATAGAGGGCGGTCTGTATAGACTACAGTACTGTCTGATAGAGGGCGGTCTGTATAGACTACAGTACTGTCTGGTAGAGGGCGGTCTGTATATACTACAGTACTGTCTGGTAGAGGGCGGTCTGTATAGACTACAGTACTGTCTGGTAGAGGGCGGCCTGTATAGACTACAGTACTGTCTGGTAGACGGCGGTCTGTATAGACTACAGTACTGTCTGGTAGACGGCGGTCTGTAGACTACAGTACTGTCTGATAGAGGGCGGTCTGTATAGACTACAGTACTGTCTGGTAGACGGCGGTCTGTATAGACTACAGTACTGCCTGGCAGAGGGCGGTCTGTATAGACTACAGTACTGTCTGATAGAGGGCGGTCTGTATAGACTACAGTACTGTCTGATAGAGGGCGGTCTGTATAGACTACAGTACTGTCTGGTAGAGGGCGGTCTGTATAGACTACAGTACTGTCTGGTAGAGGGCGGTCTGTATAGACTACAGTACTGTCTGGTAGAGGGCGGTCTGTATAGACTACAGTACTGTCTGGTAGAGGGCGGTCTGTATAGACTACAGTACTGTCTGGTAGAGGGCGGTCTGTATATACTACAGTACTGTCTGGTAGAGGGCGGTCTGTATAGACTACAGTACTGTCTGGTAGACAGGCGGTCTGTATATACTACAGTACTGTCTGGTAGAGGGCGGTCTGTATAGACTACAGTACTGTCTGGTAGACGGCGGTCTGTATAGACTACAGTACTGTCTGGCAGAGGGCGGTCTGTATAGACTACAGTACTGTCTGATAGAGGGCGGTCTGTATAGACTACAGTACTGTCTGATAGAGGGCGGTCTGTATAGACTACAGTACTGTCTGGTAGAGGGCGGTCTGTATAGACTACAGTACTGTCTGGTAGAGGGCGGTCTGTATAGACTACAGTACTGTCTGGTAGAGGGCGGTCTGTATAGACTACAGTACTGTCTGGTAGAGGGCGGTCTGTATAGACTACAGTACTGTCTGGTAGAGGCGGTCTGTATAGACTACAGTACTGTCTGATAGAGGGCGGTCTGTATAGACTACAGTACTGTCTGGTAGAGGGCGGTCTGTATAGACTACAGTACTGCCTGGCAGAGGGCGGTCTGTATAGACTACAGTACTGTCTGATAGAGGGCGGTCTGTATAGACTACAGTACTGTCTGATAGAGGGCGGTCTGTATAGACTACAGTACTGTCTGGTAGAGGGCGGTCTGTATAGACTACAGTACTGTCTGGTAGAGGGCGGTCTGTATAGACTACAGTACTGTCTGATAGAGGGCGGTCTGTATAGACTACAGTACTGTCTGGTAGAGGGCGGTCTGTATAGACTACAGTACTGTCTGCTAGAGGGCGGTCTGTATAGACTACAGTACTGTCTGGTAGAGGGCGGTCTGTATAGACTACAGTACTGTCTGGCAGAGGGCGGTCTGTATAGACTACAGTACTGTCTGGTAGAGGGCAGTCTGTATAGACTACAGTACTGTCTGGTAGAGGGCAGTCTGTATAGACTACATTACTGTCTGGTAGAGAGCAGTCTGTATAGACTAGAGTACTGTCTGGTAGAGTGGCATAGTGCATACACCAGCATTTCCTCTGAAAATGACATTTAAATGAGTGTGTGAAATGTGTCTGGGAGGCTGGAACAGGCGGGACAGGGCAGGGCAGTCAGTCTATCACTGGGTGAATGAGTACTGTGGGGGAGGGGGAGATTTTCAGACTGTTCAGTGCCAACCAGCAGAAATAGTCAGAGGGGGGGAGGGGGTCAGCGTCACCACAAGGGAATGTTTCTCCCCTCCCCCTCCTCCCCGACAGTCCTCCCCTCCCCCTCCTTCCCCCATAGAGCCAGAGGGAGACATTGTTTAGTCTGAAGCTTGCAGCAGGAGAGCGGCACAGTGTCCTGTAAACAGACACACCAGACCCTCCCTTCCTACGTTCAAACTGCTAATTACACTATCAGCATACAGAGATCATCTTACTGGTCTTACAAGGTCTTATGTTGGATAATATTTTGAAGTCTTCGGAGCAAGTCAGTGCTTACGGTCCACAGTTTTGCTTGTGTGAAACATTTAGTGTGGTAGTACGTGCTGAGAGCCGTCTACTGTGTGTGTGTGTGTGTGTGTGTGTGTGTGTGTGTGTGTGTGTGTGTGTGTGTGTGTGTGTGTGTGTGTGTGTGTGTGTGTGTGTGTGAGATACCGGTATTGATGCAGGGACCAGTTTGTGTTTTTACTTTACCTTCTACAACGATACTTCAGTGTTTGGTTTGTTAAATGTGATGTGCCACTCTGTCACGTGTAGTAATGTCTGTGTTCATAGTTTTCTCTGTTTGCTACTTGAGTTGTCTCTCTCCTTCTCCTCCTGCATGCTGCCCCATCACCCCAATCCCTGCCCCGTCACCCCGAGCGCTGCCCCGTCACCCCGAGCCCTGCCCCGTCACCCCGAGCCCTGCCCCGTCACCCCGAGCCCTGGCCCGTCACCTCGAGCGCTGCCCCGTCACCCCGAGCCCTGGCCCGTCACCTCGAGCGCTGCCCCGTCACCCCCGAGCCCTGCCCCGTCACCCCTATCCCTGCCCCGTCACCCCAATCCCTGCCCCGTCACCCCGAGCCCTGCCCCGTCACCCCTAGCCCTGCCCCGTCACCCCGAGCCCTGCCCCGTCACCCCGAGCCCTGCCCCGTCACGCAAATCCCTGCCCCGTCACCCCGAGCCCTGCCCCGTCACCCCCGAGCCCTGCCCCGTCACCCCGAGCCCTGCCCCGTCACCCCGAGCGTTTCCACTGCTCCAGAGTCCAATGGCAGTGAGCTTCACACCACTCCAGCCAATGCTTGGCATTGCGCATGGTGATCTTAGGCTTGTGATCTCGGCCATGGAAACCCATTTCATGAAGCTCCTGACGAAGAGTTATTGTGCTGATGTTGCTTCCAGAGGCATTTTGGAACTCAGTAGTGAGTGTTGCCTACCACTTCACGGCTAAGCCGTTGTTGCTCCTAGATGTTTCCATTTCGCAATAACATCACTTACAGTTGACCGGGGCAGCTCTAGCAGGGCAGAAATTTGACGAACTGACTTGTTGAAAAGGTGGCATCCTATGATGGTGCCACGTTGAAAGTCACTGAGTTCTTCATGAAGGCCATTCTACTGCCAATGTTTGTCTATGGAGATTGCATGGCTGTGTGCTCGATTTTACACACCTGTCAGCAACGGGTGTGGCTGAAATAACCGAATCTACTCATTTGAAGGGGTGTCCACATACTGCTGTATATATAATGTATGTAATAGGACCATTATTCTGTATTGTGGAATTTTATGATTGTTTCCTATCGATTTGACAGAAAACCGGCAAAAATGGCAGTTTAAGCAGTGAGCGAAATTGTCAAACCTGGTAATATCAGGCCGTATAATGGGACATACACCTAACAACTTCAATGACAAATTTCACTGAACAGGGGAAAATAACCATCACCATACAATACATTACATTGTATGAAGAAACAATACTACAAGTCGTAGCTCCATACTACTTGTCAGACAGAGAACCGATACTGGCCATATCCAAATACCCATACTAGCGTACTAAATAGTACGTGAAAAAATAATGTTTTATAGTTTGTGAAAATTCTAAAATAGTGCTCCGAATACTTAATCTAATGTGTGATTGCCTTGACTCTCTCCATTCGTTCATTTATGGAACAGTGCGTCAATTTATCTGATTATCAGTTGTTGTCAAACACGTGAGTCGGAAAAGACGAGTGAATTCTACAAGATCAAAAGCCGAAATTATTATGCAGTTTAGGTATGTAGTACATTAGTACAAGTATTCGGACACAGATAACTGGTTTTGGGGGGTGGGAATAGCATGGGGTGTGAGGGGTCTGGGGTCTGGGGTGGGAATAGCATGGGATGTGAGGGGTCTGGGGTGGGAATGGCAAGGGGTGTGAGGGGTCTGGGGTGGGAATAGCATGGGGTGTGAGGGGTCTGGGGTGGGAATAGCATGGGGTGTGAGGGGTCTGTGAGTGGCTTTTGACTATTGTTTGGGATTCCTCATGTCTTACTCATTGGAAGAAAAAAAGTTTGGTCCGAATCGGATGTTCGGTACTATATTTATTTAATATTATAGGAATGCTATACATTTTTTGAAATGGCCAATTTGGGTGCAATCAATTATCTTAATTTCTCAGGGGTTCAAAATATGTTATATTTCAACAAAAATAATGTTGCAGGAATGTTTATCTTCTCTGTTCCTAATGGCAGAAACCATTTCAAAACAACTTGAGATGGTGGGTTTCATGGCTTGCTGAAACGACCTGATGGAATGACCTAGCTACAGATGGGCACACCAGATAATATGATATAACCAACATTATACTGGTAGTTACAGGTGTGTCTAAACGTTGCCAGAGATCTTTCAACTGACATGGTATTTGCGATACTGTCTTCGTTCCTCATTTTGTGGAAACAGGAGTCTCATAAAATGTCTGTCCAGTTGCAGGGGTCCGTTTGAATGTAGAAAAATGCTCAGTTGTTTACAAAAAAATACAAAATGAGACTCCTGTTCCCAAGAATTGAGGATGAAGAGGGTATCACGAATACCAGGTGAAAAATGACCAGTATAAATAAATGGTCCAAATTGTTTTGGTTAAATCACATTATTTGTCTGGTGTTACAATCTGTAGCTCGGAAAGGCCCAGGTAATAGAATAGTCAATATAAACTGGGTGGTTTGGAGCCCTGAATGCTGATTGGCTGACAGCCGTGGTATATCAGACCCGTATCATGGATATGACAAGACATTTATTTGTACTGCTCTAGTTACGTTGGTAACCAGTTTAAAATAGCAATAAAGCACCTCGGGGGTTTATGAGATATGGTTAAGAGATATATATATATATATATCCATTTTCTCAAACCTATTTTCCAATTACATGATATGGAAATGTATTTATGTATACTTATTTCATCGCATTAAGCAAAACATCGCAAGGCCAAGAAAGGTTCAACTTACCAGCGACGGGACTGAGGAGCAGGATGCCGTACAGCCCCAGTGCCAGCCCCGACATTCGGCCCAGGACTGCCATGGCTGGTGGGATTAATTGGGACGGGCGGTTTCTCCAAGAAGTTCTCCTTATTTCACCCCTTTCAATCTGTGAGCTAGACGAGCACATTCGCCCGGACTATCTAATAATCTAACATAGTCCAAATCAAATACTATGGATGAATAAATGTCTTCTAGGTTTAACAGTTGATATTCATGATTTGTTATTTACCCTTGATTGTCCAAACAGTCATTTAGGTCCCAGACAGTGCAACAACAAACAAACAAATGTGATTAAAAAAATATTTTAAAAATCAAAAGCTAACATCAATATTGCAACAATTGATGAGCTATGAAAATAGCTAACGTTGTCTGTCTACTTTAGGACCCAGCTAGCTATTGTTTTTGATTGCCAAAACGTTTTATTTCGACATCCGAGTCTCCTCTGTACTGGGCTACAGTAACGTTACCTACAGTCAGCCATCACACGTTAACCTTCTCATAACTAACCAGCGAACCAGCATTCACGAAAGAAAGAAAAGATATATATATATATACACTTCAAAACAACTATCTAGCACGCTGTTTATGATAGGACTTTACAAATCCATGAAACGCAGCTAAAGTAACCTTACATTTCCCAAAGGCCAACTAACGTTAGATAACTAGACATATATTTTTTTGTGTGGCTGGTACTGTCATATGGATTTCTGACATCTGATCGGAGAGATAACCACGAAGATTATACTCATTTAGCTAAACGATTTAGCAAAATTGATGATCCAACTTGTCTTAAATATATATTCCGATCAAATCCGTCTATATATCCAACACGCAGACGAGAAGGAAAAAGCCTCTTCTGCCCAGATGAAAATGTTTCACTGCCTGGTAGCGGGTCGGTACGCAGAGACTGTGGCGATTAGACTCCCAAAAAAAGGCCTTTTAAACGGAAGAGGGGAAAAATGGTTGATTTAAAAATGTTGTATTATTCAAAACAGATTTCCAGTAACTATTATATGTAGCTAAAATGTCCATTTAATTTTTCTACGTCTCTTTTAACCATAGCGTTCTGTTATCCGCGCCCAGCCTTCAACTTCGCTTCTGTACAGTTTAGGGCCGAGCTGCTACTGGGCTGGCTCATTCCTATGTTATGGTGCCTTTTGGACCTCATCCTTTTGGTGAGGGAAGTATATATATATATATATATATATATATATTTACATTTTACTATTCATTCTGATGAAGTAAATGTTTGACTTTCAGAAAAACATATTGGTCATTCTCAGGCACTTCATTTTTTGTTGGTGCATTTTTCAACCTTTTAGGTGCGTAATCTTAAACAGGATGGAAACGTGGGGCCTAAATTAGCCATAGCTCTGTGAGTGAGCATGCATAATAGTGAACAAATCAACAGGATTTTAACTTCTCTATCAAACATATTTTAACATTTTGAAATGTTGTTAATTTTCGCTATAATGTTACACTAAATGAGAAGTGATATTTGCTGGGCCAGAAAAGGTTCCCATAATACTGGAATGAACCAGCTGGCTACACGCAGGCAGACAGACCGAGGCCCGCCTCCTCCACCCAATGTTCTCACCGGTCATTATCAACACAACGTCACAGTAAACTGCACTGCGGAGAATTCCGTCTGTCTGCTGGGGGTAAAGGCGACCCCAGGTCCGATAAAAACATTGACAACTAGCTTTTGTTTTCAAATTATTGTTAAATAAATGTTACAACTTTTTTTGGAGGATTTGATATCATCACCTCTTGAAGAACTTCACATTTCCGATTATACCACATTTCATCGGAGTCAAGCTATCTACATATAGAATTTGATGCATATGTTTGATTTATCCAACCTATGGACCACACAGAACGCACTGCAACTACCTCTGCAATGCAATGCTGCAAGGCAAACGTAGCTTTCCATTGGAAATTAATTTACTTCTGGTGTACCAAACCACAATTGGATTTTTAAATTGTATTTTACCTTTATTTAACTAGGCAAGTCAGTTAAGAACACATTCTTATTTTCAATGATGACCTAGGAACAGTGCCTTGTTCAGGGGCAGAACGACAGATTTTTACCTTGTCAGTTTAGGGATTCAATCTCGCAACCTTTCGTTACTAGTCCAACGCTCTAACCACTAGGCTACCTGCCTCCTCTAACCACTAGGCTACCTGCCTCCTCTAACCACTAGGCTACCTGCCTCCTCTAACCACTAGGCTACCTGCCTCCTCTAACCACTAGACTACTACCTGCCTCCTCTAACCACTAGGCTACCTGCCTCCTCTAACCACTAGGCTACCTGCCTCCTCTAACCACTAGGCTACCTGCCTCCTCTAACCACTAGGCTACCTCCTCTAACCACTAGGCTACCTCCTCCTCTAACCACTAGGCTACCTGCCTCCTCTAACCACTAGGCTACCTGCCTCCTCTAACCACTAGGCTACCTGCCTCCTCTAACCACTAGGCTACCCTCCTCTAGCCTCCTCTAACCACTAGGCTACCTGCCTCCTCTAACCACTAGGCTACCTGCCTCCTCTAACCACTAGGCTACCTGCCTCCTCTAACCACTAGGCTACCTGCCTCCTCTAACCACTAGGCTACCTGCCTCCTCTAACCACCAGGCTGCCTGCCTCCTCTAACCACTAGGCTGCCTGCCTCCTCTAACCACTAGGCTGCCTGCCTCCTCTAACCACTAGGCTGCCTGCCTCCTCTAACCACTAGGCTGCCTGCCTCCTCTAACCACTAGGCTACCTGCCGCCCCAACGCTATTGTTGTGATCAAGGCGTTACGCCTCATGTCCACCAGATGCATCAAACTCCCGAGTGGCGCAGCGGCCTAAGGCACTGCATCTCAGTGTAAGTGGCATCACTACAGTCCCTGGTTTGATTCCAGGCTGTTTCACATCCGGCCGTGATTGGGAGTCCCATAGGGCGGAGCAGAATTCGCATTCTGTGTGCATTCTGGCGGAAGTCATTCATTGTCAACGGAGCAGTCCGCTACGTTGGGGGCACCTCACTGCGGTGCGTTGTGTTCAATATATTCAACCGCTGCTCTACCGGTGGCACAAACACACACAGATACCAACCAGCTAAGCTACCTTTTAGCTAGTTGAAAAGTGAAGCACATGTGCATCAAGTGTGGAAAATGGGTTATAGACATCCGGCTAAACAAGACGAATGATCAGTAACATCGATTGATCGTGTATTTTCAGATATGTGAGGGTAGCCTATCCATTTGGCATCTAGCTAACTAAGCAAACACCTTGTCATTTAGCGTGCTTCATCAGAGATTAGGCTTTTTTTTTGGAAAGAGCTTGACATCAGCAAGTTGTCATCCTGGTAAAGTTGTCAGTCAGACTGTCATCTTCACTACGGCAAGCAAATCAAACAATATTTGCATATAGCTATCTAGTATAACCACCCAGCTAGCTTGTTAACCTCTAAAAGTCTAAATAAATGTCTAAATAAATGAAGTAAAAAACCATTTATCATAAGAATAATGTTTTGAAGTGTCTGTCTATCTAGGAGACACTGTATGAGAAAGATCAGGCAATATTTTAGTTGTTTTTGGACACATATTTACCTCCATACTTCCATTGGTTTGTATGGGTTACCGTGGTTACCTTCAGATGAGTCTCGTGACACTGGTGGGGGTCGTAGAGTAAAACGGAGAACACCATTGTGTTCGATAGAGTCTCCCGTTTCCATAGAAGGGTCAGTGGATGCTACAGATGTTTTAGTGAGAAGACCAATTTTCAAGGTGTCTCCTGGTCTGACAAACACCACTCTAGTTCTGTCCCCTTTCACCTCAGATGGGATGTCTCCTGGTCTGACAAACACCATTCTGCCACCTTTCAGATGGGAAGTCTGGTCTGACAAACACCTTCAGTTCCCCCTTTCAGATGGGATGTCTCCTGGTCTGACAAACACCTCTCTAGTTCTGTCCCCTTTCACCTCAGATGGGATGTCTCCTGGTCTGACAAACACCATTCTAGATTCTGCCAAACACTTTAGTTCTGTCACCTTTCACCTCAGATGGGATGTCTCCTGGTCTGACAAACACCTCTCTAGTTCTGTCCCCTTTCACCTCAGATGGGATGTCTCCTGGTCTGACAAACACCATTCTAGTTCTGCCACCTTTCACCTCAGATGGGATGTCTCCTGGTCTGACAAACACCTCTCTAGTTCTGTCCCCTTTCACCTCAGATGGGATGTCTCCTGGTCTGACAAACACCTCTCTGTCACCTTTCACCTCAGATGGGATGTCTCCTGGTCTGACAAACACCTTCACCTAAGATGGGATGTCTCCTGGTCTGACAAACACCTCTCTAGTTCTGTCACCTTTCACCTCAGATGGGATGTCTCCTGGTCTGACAAACACCTCTCTAGTTCTGTCACCTTTCACCTCAGATGGGATGTCTCCTGGTCTGACAAACACCATTCTAGTTCTCCTGGTCTGACAAACACCTTTCACCTGTCAGATCAGATGGGATGTCTCCTGGTCTGACAAACACCATTCTAGTTCTGCCACCTTTCACCACCTCAGATGGGATGTCTCCTGGTCTGACAAACACCTCTCTAGTTCTGTCACCTTTCACCTCAGATGATGGGAAGTCTCCTGGTCTGACAAACATCTCTCTAGTTCTGTCACCTTTCACCTCAGATGGGATGTCTCCTGGTCTGACAAACACCTGATATCTGTCACCTTTCAGATTTAAACTGGAAAGACTTCAATGTTATTTTGTTACGCACAGGTGCGCCAATAGAGCCTTAATGATATTAACTAGCGATGTTGATGTGATCTGTCATTAGCCAGCTCGCCAATTTGACGTGGTCAAGCAATTAAAGTCAACCATCATGTCTGTCAGCGGCAATCGTGATTAAAGAGTGACTGCCCCTAAAAAGCAAATTATCCCTTTGGAAACAGCCTATTTGGCCTCATTATGAGTCAGAAACATTGATTCTAGTTGTCAAAATGGACTTCAAAGTGTAAATAGGATAAATTTGGTCATAAAGTCAGTCTCGTCTAAAAAGGTGTTTAAACCTGAGTGTGTCACAATGAGTTGAGTTTGGATTACAATTATGTCAACAAATCATGCCCCATTTTGCCAAGCTCCACATTAAAATCGCCCCTCCACCCACTTTGCTTCCCTTCATTGAATGAGGCCACGCCTTCCGCCCACTTTGCTTCCCTTCATCGAATGAGGCCACGCCTTCCGCCCACTTTGCTTCCCTTCATCGAATGGGGCCACGCCTTCCGCCCACTTTGCTTCCCTTCATTGAATGGGGCTCAGTTGTTTCATCGCCACCAAGCGTGGTCAAAGGATCACGGGTCCCTATATGGATTGACCTCCACAGTCAAAGTTCTGCCGAAGGACCGTAGTAAGCGGTTGGAATAGTTTCTTGGAGTTCGTCGGTCCCCAAGTCTGCACCAGTGTAACCAGTATAACCAGGGATACTGGACGATAATGATCTCTCTGGTGTAACTTAGCTAATGACGTTAGATAATGTTATTGCTGGCTATATAGGTAGCTATCGTTTGATGAAACGAGGCAGTCTAGCTAACGAGGCAGGCTAGATAATGAGGCAGTCTAGCTAACGAGGCGGGCTAGCTATCGAGGAAGGCTAGATAACGAGGCGGGCTAGATAACGAGGCAGTCTAGCTAACGAGGCAGTCTAGCTAACGAGGCTGGCTAGATAATGTTTTGTAGCTGATAACAGTGTATTGTCTAGATACTGCTGGTTATGTATCATTATCATTAAATGTCTGCTTGTTTTAGTCAATTGCAAACTACAGTACAACATTTATGCAAAGTGAAACTCGTCTAAAGACATTGCCTGTTCTCACTATTTAGAAAAACGTAATATTGTTGGGCATGCCCCTTTTCATGACGGTGCTAGCAGCCACATCAAATCTAATTTTATTAGTCACATGCGCAGAATAAAACAGGTGGTTAGTTGAAGTAGTATGTACATGTAGGTAGAGTTAATTAAAGTGACTATGCATAGATGATAACAGAGAGTGGCAGTGGTGTGGAGAGGGGAGAGGGGGCAATGCAAATAGTCTGGGTAGCCATTTGACTAGATGTTCAGGAGTCTTATGGCTTGGGGGTAGAAGCTGTTTAGAAGCCTCTTGGACCTAGACTTGGTGCTCCGGTACCGCTTGCCGTGCAGTAGCAGAGAGAACAGTCTATGACTTGGGGGTAGAAGCTGTTTAGAAGCCTCTTGGACCTAGACTTGGAACTCCGGTTGCCTTTCGTTAACAGAGAGAACAGTCTATGACTGGGGTGGCTGGGGTCTTTGAACATTTTTCTGGCCTTCCTCTGACACCGCCTGGTATAGAGGTCCTGGATGGCAGGAAGCTTGGCCCCAGTGATGTACTGGGCCGTATGCATTACCCTCTGTAGTGCCTTGCGGTCGGAGGCCGAGCAGTTGCCGTACCAGGCAGTCAGGATGCACTCTCTGGTGCAGCTGCAGAACCTTTTGAGGATCTGAGGACCCATGCCAAATCTTTTCAGTCTCCTGAGGGGGAATAGGCTTTGTTGTGCCCGCTTCACGACTGTCATGATGTGCTTGGACCATGTTAGTTTGTTGGTGATGTGGACACCAAGGAACTTGAAGCTCTCAACCTGCTCCACTGCAGCCCCGTTAATGAGAATGGAGGTGTGCTCGTCCTCTTCATCCTGTAGTCCACAATCATCTCCTTTGTCTTGATCACGTTGAGGGAGAGGTTGTTGTCCTGGCACCACATGGCCAGGTCTCTGACCTCCTCCCTATTGGCTGTCTCGTTGTTGTCGGTGATCAGGCCTACCACTGTTGTGTCATCGGCAAATTTAATGGTGTTGGAGTCTTGCTTAGCCGTGCAGTCATGAGTGAACAGGGAGTACAGGAGGGGACTGAGCACGCACCCCTGAGGGGTCCCTGTGTTGAGGATCAGCGTGGCGGATGTGTTGTTACCTACCCTTACCACCTGGGGGCGGCCCATCAGGAAGTCCAGGATCCAGTTGCAGAGGGATGTGTTAAGTCCCAGGGTCCTTAGCTTAGTGATGAGGTCTGAGGGCACTATGGTGTTGAACGCTGAGCTGTGGTCAATGAATAGCATTCTCACATAGGTGTTCCTTTTGTACAGGTGGGAAAGGGCAGTGTGGGGTGCAATAGAGATTGCATCATCTGTGGATCTGTTGGGGCAATATGCAAATTGGAGTGGGTCTAGTGTTTCTGGGATAATGATGTTGATGTGAGCCATGGCCAGCCTTTCAAAGCATTTTATGGCTACAGGCGTGAGTGCTACGGCTCGGTAGTCATTTAGGCAGGTTAACTTAGTGTTCTTGGGCACAGGCTCTATGGTGGTCTGCTTAAAACATGTTGGTTTTACAGACTCGGACAGGGAGAGATTGAAAATGTCAGTGAAGACACTTGCTAGTTGGTCAGCACATGCTCGCAGTACACGTCCTGGTAATCCGTCTGGCCCTGCGGCCTTGTGAATGTTGACCTGTCCAAAGTTCTTTCTCACATTGGCTGCGGAGAGCGTGATCACAGAGTCTTCTGGTACAGCTGGTGCTCTCATGCATGTTTCAGTGTTATTTGCCTCGAAGCGAGCATAGAAGTAGTTTGGCTCATCTGGTAGGCTCGTGTCACTGGGCAGCTCTCGGCTGTGCTTCTCTTTGTAGTCTAATAGTTTGCAGGCCCTGCCACATTCGACGAGCATCAGAGACGGTGTTGATCTTTGTCCTGTATTGAAGCTTTGCCTCTTTGATGGTTCGTCGGAGGGCATAGCGGGATTTCTCATAAGCTTCCGGGTTAGAGTCCTGCTCCTTGAAAGTGGCAGCTCTAGCCTTTAGCTCAGTACGAATGCTGCCTCTAATCCATGGCTTCTGGTTGGGGTTTGTACGTACGGTCACTGTGGGGACGACGTCATAGATGTGCTTATTGATGAAGCCAATGAGTGAGTGAGTGCTAGCTATCTACCAACCGAAACATTAAGCTAGCCAAGACCAACAACACAAACAAACGGACTGTACAGCTACATGTAGAGAGTGGCATTACAAACAGACTGTACTTAACAAGTTAAATGTCTTAGCTGTGATTAAATGTTCAGCCATGTGTAGCCTGCTTGGACATCAGGTCCCCACATTTCCCACATCGAAAATCCTGAAGCCACAGGGCTCTATTTCCCTACATGGGAGCATTGTGGACCGTAGGTCGGGATTTTTGACTTGGTTACATGTACATTGAACATCACAGCAAAACAAAACAACCTTTCGGTATGTTTTATTATTTCTGTTTTACAAAGGAAATTGACGACGAAGCTCCTTTACACTGGGGGTCAATGGAAAATTATGTTTTTTCCCCCCAATTTGTGGGCGTGGTGGAGGGGAATTCCTTCTTATTACGTGAATATCAACTCGCACATGTAGCAAGCATTACCAGGCGGTAGGCAGTGTCAGGGTCAGGGTCAGGGTAAGGCAGAGGTCGGTAATCCAGAGGGGGGCAAATGTACAGGTCGGCAGGCAGAGTGGTCAGGCAGGCAGGCTCGGAGTCAGGGTCAGGCAGGCAGAGTGGTCAGGCAGGCGGGCTCGGAGTCAGGGTCAGGCAGGCAGAGTGGTCAGGCAGGCGGGCTCGGAGTCAGGGTCAGGCAGGCAGAGTGGTCAGGCAGGTGGGCTCGGAGTCAGGGTCAGGCAGGCAGAGTGGTCAGGCAGGCGGGCTCGGAGTCAGGGTCAGGCAGGCAGAGTGGTCAGGCAGGCGGGCTCGGAGTCAGGGTCAGGCAGGCGGGCTCGGAGTCAGGGTCAGGCAGGCAGAGTGGTCAGGCAGGCGGGCTCGGAGTCAGGGTCAGGCAGGCGGGCTCGGAGTCAGGGTCAGGCAGGCGGGCTCGGAGTCAGGGTCAGGCAGGCGGGCTCGGAGTCAGGGTCAGGCAGGCAGAGTGGTCAGGCAGGTGGGCTCGGAGTCAGGGTCAGGCAGGCAGAGTGGTCAGGCAGGTGGGCTCGGAGTCAGGGTCAGGCAGGCAGAGTGGTCAAGCAGGTGGGCTCGGAGTCAGGGTCAGGCAGGCAGAGTGGTCAGGCAGGCAGAATGGTCAGGCAGGCTCGGAGTCAGGGTCAGGCAGGCAGAGTGGTCAGACAGGCAGAGTGGTCAGGCAGGCAGAGTGGTCAGGCAGGCTCGGAGTCAGGGTCAGGCAGGCAGAGTGGTCAAGCAGGTGGGCTCGGAGTCAGGGTCAGGCAGGCAGAGTGGTCAGGCAGGCAGCGTGGTCAGGCAGGCAGAATGGTCAGGCAGGCTCGGAGTCAGGGTCAGGCAGGCAGAGTGGTCAGGCAGGCTCGGAGTCAGGGTCAGGCAGGCTCGGAGTCAGGGTCAGGTAAGGGACAAAACCAGGAGGGCGAGAATAGAGAAACGGGAAAACACAGGAGACAAAACGCTGGTTGGCTTGAACAAACAAGACGAACTGAAAACAGACAAACAGAAAACAGAGGTCTAAATACATAAATAAAGATAAAGGGAAGATGGCCGACACCTGGAGGGGGGTGGAGACAAGAACAGGTGAAACAGATCAGGGTGTGACAGATACAGTTGAAGTCGGAAGTTTACATACACTTAGTTTGGAGTCATTAAAACTAGTTTTTCAACCACTACACACATTTCTTGTTAAACTATAGTTTTGGCAAGTCGGTTAGGACATCTACTTTGTGCATGACACAAGTCATTTATCCAACACTTGTTTACAGACAGATTATTTCACTTATTTTTATTTCTTGAATTTTTTCACCTTTATTTAACCAGGTAGGCTAGTTGAGAACACCTTTATTTAACCAGGTAGGCTAGTTGAGAACACCTTTATTTAACCAGGTAGGCTAGTTGAGAACACCTTTATTTAACCAGGTAGGCTAGTTGAGAACACCTTTATTTAACCAGGTAGGCCAGTTGAGAACACCTTTATTTAACCAGGTAGGCTAGTTGAGAACACCTTTATTTAACCAGGTAGGCTAGTTGAGAACACCTTTATTTAACCAGGTAGGCTAGTTGAGAACACCTTTATTTAACCAGGTAGGCTAGTTGAGAACACCTTTATTTAACCAGGTAGGCTAGTTGAGAACACCTTTATTTAACCAGGTAGGCTAGTTGAGAACACCTTTATTTAACCAGGTAGGCTAGTTGAGAACACCTTTATTTAACCAGGTAGGCTAGTTGAGAACACCTTTATTTCACCAGGTAGGCTAGTTGAGAACACCTTTATTTAACCAGGTAGGCTAGTTGAGAACACCTTTATTTAACCAGGTAGGCTAGTTGAGAACACCTTTATTTAACCAGGTAGGCTAGTTGAGAACACCTTTATTTAACCAGGTAGGCTAGTTGAGAACACCTTTATTTAACCAGGTAGGCTAGTTGAGAACACCTTTATTTAACCAGGTAGGCTAGTTGAGAACACCTTTATTTAACCAGGTAGGCTAGTTGAGAACACCTTTATTTAACCAGGTAGGCTAGTTGAGAACACCTTTATTTCACCAGGTAGGCTAGTTGAGAACACCTTTATTTAACCAGGTAGGCTAGTTGAGAACACCTTTATTTAACCAGGTAGGCTAGTTGAGAACACCTTTATTTAACCAGGTAGGCTAGTTGAGAACACCTTTATTTAACCAGGTAGGCTAGTTGAGAACACCTTTATTTAACCAGGTAGGCTAGTTGAGAACACCTTTATTTAACCAGGTAGGCTAGTTGAGAACACCTTTATTTAACCAGGTAGGCTAGTTGAGAACACCTTTATTTAACCAGGTAGGCTAGTTGAGAACACCTTTATTTAACCAGGTAGGCTAGTTGAGAACACCTTTATTTAACCAGGTAAGCTAGTTGAGAACACCTTTATTTAACCAGGTAGGCTAGTTGAGAACACCTTTATTTAACCAGGTAGGCTAGTTGAGAACACCTTTATTTAACCAGGTAGACTAGTTGAGAACACCTTTATTTAACCAGGTAAGCTAGTTGAGAACACCTTTATTTAACCAGGTAGGCTAGTTGAGAACACCTTTATTTAACCAGGTAGACCAGTTGAGAACACCTTTATTTAACCAGGTAAGCTAGTTGAGAACACCTTTATTTAACCAGGTAGGCCAGTTGAGAACACCTTTATTTAACCAGGTAGGCCAGTTGAGAACACCTTTATTTAACCAGGTAGGCCAGTTGAGAACACCTTTATTTAACCAGGTAGGCCGGTTGAGAACACCTTTATTTAACCAGGTGGGCCGGTTGAGAACACCTTTATTTAACCAGGTAGGCTAGTTGAGAACACCTTTATTTAACCAGGTAGGCTAGTTGAGAACACCTTTATTTAACCAGGTAGGCTAGTTGAGAACACCTTTATTTAACCAGGTAGGCTAGTTGAGAACACCTTTATTTAACCAGGTAGGCTATTGAGAACACCTTTATTTAACCAGGTAGGCTAGTTGAGAACACCTTTATTTAACCAGGTAGGCTAGTTGAGAACACCTTTATTTAACCAGGTAGGCTAGTTGAGAACACCTTTATTTAACCAGGTAGGCTAGTTGAGAACACCTTTTTTAACCAGGTAGGCTAGTTGAGAACACCTTTATTTAACCAGGTAGGCTAGTTGAGAACACCTTTATTTAACCAGGTAGGCTAGTTGAGAACACCTTTATTTAACCAGGTAGGCTAGTTGAGAACACCTTTATTTAACCAGGTAGGCTAGTTGAGAACACCTTTATTTAACCAGGTAGGCTAGTTGAGAACACCTTTATTTAACCAGGTAGGCTAGTTGAGAACACCTTTATTTAACCAGGTAGGCTAGTTGAGAACACCTTTATTTAACCAGGTAGGCCAGTTGAGAACACCTTTATTTAACCAGGTAAGCTAGTTGAGAACACCTTTATTTAACCAGGTAGGCCAGTTGAGAACACCTTTATTTAACCAGGTAAGCTAGTTGAGAACACCTTTATTTAACCAGGTAGGCTAGTTGAGAAAACCTTTATTTAACCAGGTAGGCTAGTTGAGAACACCTTTATTTAACCAGGTAGGCTAGTTGAGAACAAGTTCTCATTTACATTTGGCCAAGATAAAGCAAAGCAGTGTGACACAAACAACACAGAGTTACACATGGAATAAACAAAACATACAGTCAATAATACAGTAGAACAAAAGAAAACAAAAAGTCTATATACAGTGAGTGCAAATGAGGTAAGATAAGGGAGTTAAGGCAATAAATAGGCCATGGTGGCGAAGTAATTACAATATAGCAAATAATCACTGGAATGGTAGATGTGCAGAAGAGGAATGTGCAAATAGAGATACTGGGGTGCAAAGGAGCAAGATGAATAAATAAATACTGTATGGGGATGAGGTAGGTAGATAGATGGGCTGTTTAAAGATGGGCTATGTACAGGTGCAGTGATCTGTGAGCTGCTCTGACAGCTGGTGCTTAAAGCTAGTGAGGGAAATATGAGTCTCCAGCTTCAGTGATTTTTGCAGTTCGTTCCAGTCATTGGCAGCAGAGAACTGGAAGGAAAGACGACCAAAGTAGGAATTGGCTTTGGGGGTGACCAGTGAGATATACCTGCTGGAGTGTGTGCTACGAGTGGGTGCTGCTATGGTGATCAGTGAGTTGAGATAAGGCGGGGCTTTACCTAGCAAAGACAGATGACCTGGAGCCTGTGGGTTTGGCGACGAGTATGAAGCGAGGGCGACGAGAGCGTACAGGTCACAATGGTGGGTGGTATATGGGGCTTTGGTGACAAAACGGATGACAGATAGACTGCATTGTGATAGACTGCATCCAGTTTGTTGAGTAGAGTGTTGGATGCTATTTTATAGATGACATCACCGAAGTCGAGGATCGGTAGGATGGTCAGTTTTACGAGGGTATGTTTGGCAGCATGAGTGAAGGATGCTTTGTTGCGATATAGGAAGCCAATTCTAGATTTAATTTTGGATTGGAGATGCTTAATGTGAGTCTGGAAGGAGAGTTTACAGTCTAACCAGACACCTAGGTATTTAGTTGTCCACATATTCTAAGTCAGAGCCGTCCAGAGTAGTGATGTTGGACGGGCGAGCAGGTGCGGGCAGTGATCGGTTGAATAACATGCATTTAGTTTTACTTGCGTTTAAGAGCAGTTGGAGGCCACGGAAGGAGAGTTGTATGTCATGGAAGCTTGTCTGGAGGTTAGTTAACACAGTGTCCAAAGAAGGGCCAGAAGTATACAGAATGGTGTCGTCTGCGTAGAGGTGGATCAGAGAATCACCAGCAGCAAGAGCAACATAATTGATGTATACAGAGAAGAGAGTCGGCCCGAGGATTGAACCCTGTGTCACCCCCATAGAGACTACCAGAGGTCCGGACAACAGGCCCTCCGATTTGACACACTGAACTCTGTCAGAGAAGCAGTTGGTGAACCAGGCGAGGCAGTCGTTTGAGAAACCAAGGTTGTCGAGTCTGCCGATGAGGATGTGGTGATTTACAGAGACCAGATTGCATAGCGGAAAAGGTACGGTGGGATTCAAAATGGTCGGTAATCTGTTTGTTAACTTGGCTTTCGAAGACCTTAGAAAGACAGGGTAGGATAGGTCTGTAGCAGTTTGGATGATATGAAAGAGAGGTTGAACAGGCTAGTAATAGGGGTTGCAACAGTTTCGGCAGATCATTTTAGAAAGAGAGGGTCCAGATTGTCTAGCCCGGCTGATTTGTAGGAGTCCAGATTTTGCAGCTCTTTCAGAACATCAGCTATCTGGATTTGGGTAAAGGAGAAATGGTGGGGGCTTTGGCGGGTTGCTGTGGAGGGTGCCGGGCAGTTGACCGGGGTAGGGGTAGCCAGGTGGAAAGCATGGCCAGCCGTAGAGAAATGCTTATTGAAAATCTCAATTATAGTGGATTTATCGACAGTGTTTCCTAGCCTCAGAGCAGTGGGCAGCTGGGAGGAGGTGCTCTTATTCTCCATGGACTTTACAGTGTCCCAGAACTTTTTTGAGTTTGTGCTACAGGATGCAAATTTCTGTTTGAAAAAGCTTGCCTTCGCTTTCCTAACTGCCTGTGTATATTTGTTCCTGACTTCCATGAACAGTAGCATATCACGGGGCTATTCGATGCAGAAGGCCACAGAATGTTTCTGTGCTGTTATAATTCACTGCATCACAATTCCAGTGGGTCAGAAGTTTACACACATTAAGTTGACTGTGCCTTTAAAAAGCTTGCAACTGCACAAGGGGACAAAGATCATATTTTTTGGAGAAATGTCCTCAGGTCTGATGAAACAAAAATAGAACTGTTTGGCCATAATGACCATCGTTATGTTTGGAGGAAAAAGGGGGAGTGCTTGCAAGCCGAAGAACACCATCGCAACCGTGAAGCACGGGGGTGGCAGCATCATGTTGTGGGGGTGCTTTGCTGCAGGAGGGTCTGGTGCACTTCACAAAATAGATGGCGTCATGAGGCAGGACAATTATGTGGATATATTGAAACAACATCTCAAGACATCAGTCAGGATGTTAAAGCTTGGTCGCAAATGGGTCTTCCAAATGGACAATGGCCCAAATTATACTTCCAAAGTTGTGGCAAAATGGCTTAAGGACAACAAAGTCAAGGTATTGGAGTGGTCATCACAACATGTTTCTGGCTGCTTTCTTCTGTTACACACAGGTGTTCGACGCATGATAATTAGTACAGGTGTTAGGAGCATGATAATTAGTACAGGTGTTAGGAGCATGATAATTAGTACAGGTGTTAGGAGCATGCTAATTAGAACAGGTGTTAGGAGCATGATAATTAGTACAGGTGTTAGGAGCATGATAATTAGTACAGGTGTTAGGAGCATGATAATTAGTACAGGTGTTAGGAGCATGATAATTAGTACAGGTGTTAGGAGCATGATAATTAGTACAGGTGTTAGGAGCATGATAATTAGTACAGGTGTTAGGAGCATGATAATTAGTACAGGTGTTAGGAGCATGATAATTAGTACAGGTGTTAGGAGCATGATAATTAGTACAGGTGTTAGGAGCATGATAATTAGTACAGGTGTTAGGAGCATGATAATTAGTACAGGTGTTCGACGTATGATAATTAGCACAGGTGTTAGGAGCATGATAATTAGCACAGGTGTTAGGAGCATGATAATTAGTACAGGTGTTAGGAGCATGATAATTAGTACAGGTGTTAGGAGCATGATAATTAGTACAGGTGTTAGGAGCATGCTAATTAGAACAGGTGTTAGGAGCATGATAATTAGTACAGGTGTTAGGAGCATGATAATTAGTACAGGTGTTAGGAGCATGCTAATTAGTACAGGTGTTAGGAGCATGCTAATTAGAACAGGTGTTAGGAGCATGCTAATTAGTACAGGTGTTAGGAGCATGCTAATTAGAACAGGTGTTAGGAGCATGATAATTAGTACAGGTGTTAGGAGCATGCTAATTAGAACAGGTGTTAGGAGCATGATAATTAGTTCAGGTGTTAGGAGCATGCTAATTAGAACAGGTGTTAGGAGCATGATAATTAGTACAGGTGTTAGGAGCATGCTAATTAGAACAGGTGTTAGGAGCATGATAATTAGTACAGGTGTTAGGAGCATGCTAATTAGAACAGTGTTAGGAGCATGCTAATTAGAACAGTGTTGGAGCATGCTAATTAGAACAGGTGTTAGGAGCATGCTAATTAGAACAGGTGTTAGGAGCATGCTAATTAGAACAGGTGTTAGGAGCATGCTAATTAGAACAGGTGTTAGGAGCATGCTAATTAGAACAGGTGTTAGGAGCATGCTAATTAGTACAGGTGTTAGGAGCATGCTAATTAGTACAGGTGTTAGGAGCATGCTAATTAGAACAGGTGTTAGGAGCATGATAATTAGTACAGGTGTTAGGAGCATGCTAATTAGAACAGGTGTTAGGAGCATGCTAATTAGAACAGGTGTTAGGAGCATGCTAATTAGAACAGGTGTTAGGAGCATGCTAATTAGAACAGGTGTTAGGAGCATGCTAATTAGAACAGGTGTTAGGAGCATGCTAATTAGTACAGGTGTTAGGAGCATGCTAATTAGAACAGGTGTTAGGAGCATGCTAATTAGAACAGGTGTTAGGAGCATGCTAATTAGAACAGGTGTTAGGAGCATGCTAATTAGTACAGGTGTTAGGAGCATGCTAATTAGTACAGGTGTTAGGAGCATGCTAATTAGAACAGGTGTTAGGAGCATGATAATTAGTACAGGTGTTAGGAGCATGCTAATTAGAACAGGTGTTAGGAGCATGCTAATTAGAACAGGTGTTAGGAGCATGATAATTAGTACAGGTGTTAGGAGCATGCTAATTAGAACAGGTGTTAGGAGCATGATAATTAGTACAGGTGTTAGGAGCATGCTAATTAGAACAGGTGTTAGGAGCATGATAATTAGTACAGGTGTTAGGAGCATGCTAATTAGAACAGGTGTTAGGAGCATGATAATTAGTACAGGTGTTAGGAGCATGATAATTAGTACAGGTGTTAGGAGCATGATAATTAGTACAGGTGTTAGGAGCATGATAATTAGTACAGGTGTTAGGAGCATGATAATTAGTACAGGTGTTAGGAGCATGATAAACAAGTGTTGTGACATGTAAATATGGTCGTGTGGGAACATTAACCTTCACCCAATAAGGGTGTGGATCAGTTTAAAGTTGTTTGAAAAAAAACGTATTTCTAGCTTATGAGTGATAAGTTCCTATTGCTTTCAAGACCGTAACGCAAGCGAAGCATGTCAATCCCCTCTTCAAAGGGACAGGTCTGACCCCTCTTCAAACGGACAGGTCTGACCCCTCTTCAAACGGACAGGTCTGACCCCTCTTCAAACGGACAGGTCTGACCCCTCTTCAAACGGACAGGTCTGACCTGCCTCCTCTCTAACTCTCTACCTCCAGCCCTGAGTCCTGCCTCCTCTCTACCTCCAGCCCTGAGACCTGCCTCCTCTCTACCTCTCTACCTCTAGCCCTGAGACCTGTCTCCTCTCTATCTCCAGCCATGAGACCTGCCTCCTCTCTATCTCCAGCCCTGAGACCTACCTCCTCTCTACCTCTCTACCTCCAGCCCTGAGACCTGCCTCCTCTCTACCTCTCTACCTCCAGCCATGAGACCTGCCTCCTCTCTACCTCCAGCCCTGAAGCCTGCTGGTGGACCTGGGTTGACTGTCACAGTCCTGGAGGGCAGGAGGCAGAGAGATCAACTCTTCATTCATGTTGGCTTAGTGCATATGGTCAAGACAAATAACCAAACATGGGGTTTCTACAGAGCTGTGTAACATTTGGTTTGGGGATTAGAAGTAACGCAAACATTTTAGGATGTTAAAGGCAGTGTGCAGTTTAATCTGTTGATCCTATTTTCTGCATATTCAATTATTATACATTTATAAAACATGAAGTATATTCAGTTAAGTTCCTGTATGTCTGTCTCCAGCTGGTCTCGCTCTCTCTCTCTCCAGTGAAAGGACCCTCCTGATTCTCTCTGAGGAGCTCTTCTCTCTCCAGTGAAAGGACACTCCTGATTCTCTCTGAGCAGCTCTTCCCACAGGCAGCTGGAGAGAGAATGCACAACAGACACACAAGTCAATGTCAAAATTCAAATATCATCAACAACATAGCAGCATTACCCAACCAAATAGCAGCATTACCCAACCAAATAGCAGCATTACCCAACCAAATAGCAGCATTACCCAACCAAATAGCAGCATTACCCAACCAAATAGCAGCTTTACCCACCAAATAGCAGCATTACCCAACCAAATAGCAGCATTACCCACCAAATAGCAGCATTACCCACCAAATAGCAGCATTACCCAACCAAATAGCAGCATTCACCCAACCAAATAGCACTTATCACCCACCAAATAGCAGCATTACCCAACCAAATAGCAGCATTACCCAACCAAATAGCAGCATTACCCAACCAAATAGCAGCATTACCCAACCAAATAGCAGCATTACCCAACCAAATAGCAGCATTACCCACCAAATAGCAGCATTACCCAACCAAATAGCAGCATTACCAACCAAATAGCAGCATTACCCACCAAATAGCAGCATTACCCACCAAATAGCAGCATTACCAGCATTACCAAATAGCATTACAACCAAATACAGCATTACCCACCAAATAGCAGCATTACCAACCAAATAGCAGCATTACCCACCAAATAGCAGCATTACCAACCAAATAGCAGCATTACCCACCAAATAGCAGCATTACCCACCAAATAGCAGCATTACCAACCAAATAGCAGCATTACCAACCAAATAGCAGCATTACCCACCAAATAGCAGCATTACCCACCAAATAGCAGCATTACCCAACCAAATAGCAGCATTACCCACCAAATAGCAGCATTACCCAACCAAATACAGCATTACCCACCAAATAGCAGCATTACCAACCAAATAGCAGCATTACCCACCAAATAGCAGCATTACCAACCAAATAGCAGCATTACCCACCAAATAGCAGCATTACCCACCAAATAGCAGCATTACCAACCAAATAGCAGCATTACCCAACCAAATAGCAGCATTTCCAACCGAATAGCAGCATTACCCACCAAATAGCAGCATTACCCACCAAATAGCACTATTACCCACCAAATACAGCATTACCCACCAAATAGCAGCATTACCCACCAAATAGCAGCATTACCAACCAAATAGCACTATTACCCACCAAATAGCAGCATTACCCACCAAATAGCAGCATTGCCAACCAAAGAAAGGCCACTGCTCCTTTTCTCTCTCTCCTCCATCAGAGCAGTGACTTCTGTCTCCTTCTCCTCTGGTAGGGTCTCCACATCTCTCTCCTCCATCAGAGCAGTGACTTCTGTCTCCTTCTCCTCTGGTAGGATCTCCTCCATCAGAGCCCACTCAAGTGATGCACCTCTCCGAGGGACGGCTGGAAGAGCCCCAGTAAGCCAGTGACTCAGCCCCTGTAATCCCAGTGGAAAGAGGGGAACCGGCCAGGCAGAGACAGCAAGGGCGGTTCGTTGCTCCAGAGCCTTTCCGTTCACCTTCCCACTCCTGGGCCAGACTACACTCAATCATATGACCCACTGAAGAGATGAGTCTTCAGTAAAGACTTAAAGGTTGAGACCGAGTCTGCGTCTCTCACATGGGTAGGCAGACCATTCCATAAAAATGGAGCTCTATAGGAGAAAGCCCTGCCTGCAGCTGTTTGCTTAGAAATTCTAGGGACAATTAGGAGGCCTGCGTCTTGTGACCGTAGCGTACGTGTAGGTATGTACGGCAGGACGAAATCGGAAAAATAGGTAGGAGCAAGCCCATGTAATGCTTTGTAGGTTAGCAGTAAAACCTTGAAATCAGCCCTTGCTTTGACAGGAAGCCAGTGTAGAGAGGCTAGCACTGGAGTAATATGATCAAATGTTTTTCATTCTAGTCAGGATTCTAGCAGCCGTATTTAGCACTAACTGAAGTTTATTTAGAGCATTATCCGGGTAGCCGGAAAGTAGAGCATTGCAGTAGTCTAACCTAGAAGTGACAAAAGCATGGATTAATTTTTCTGCATCATTTTTGGACAGAAAGTTTCTGATTTTTGCAATGTTACGTAGATGGACAAAAGCTGTTCTTGAAACAGTCTTGATATGTTCGTCAAAAGAGAGATCAGGGTCCAGAGTAACGCAGAGGTCCTTCACAGTTTTATTTGAGACGACTGAACAACCATCAAGATGAATTGTCAGATCCAACAGAAGATCTCTTTGTTTAAAAGTAAATAACTTCCCGACATTCGCTTCATTCCAGTCTAATGTCTAGACCAGTTCAGACCTGTAGTGTCTGGGCGTTAAGCTCCCTCTTGTCCTTTGCCAGGGCCAATCAGCCATGTTCTCCAGGGCATCACGACTCTCTGATACCCCTCTCTTTAGGAGGGTCTGACTGGACCACTGGGGTAGGACTGACTCACGGCCCGGAAGAAGGGAGAATAATTAGAGGGAGGAGACAGAGAGGGGGGAACAAGGGATGTGAGTAGCACGGCCACCAGTGGGAGACACTGAGTCAAATATGTGTTCCTGCTACATTTACAGTAAATGCACAGCTCACAAAGGGGATGAGAAGAAGTAAAGATAGCAAGGACAGGCTAATTGACTAGAATGCAAGGACAGGCTAATTGACTAGAATGCAAGGACAGGCTAATTGACTAGAATGCAAGGACAGGTTAATTGACTAGAATGCAAGGACAGGCTAATTGACTAGAATGCAAGGACAGGTTAATTGACTAGAATGCAAGGACAGGCTAATTGACTAGAATGCAAGGACAGGTTAATTGACTAGAATGCATTTGCCCAAGGAGGTAAGGGAGTGTAAGCAAGAGGATACCATCCTGATCTATTCTGTAGTATGACAGAACTAGAACTACAGAAACTATTATGTCCCAGGTGATAGGTGTACCTGTCATGTTCGTTACATAGAAATACAAAAACCCCTAGACATACAAAAACCCTCGACAAACAAAAAAATAGATTTACCCACTCTAGTCACACCCTGACCTAACCAAAATATATATAAAAAACAGAGATATCTAAGGTCAGGGCGTGACAGTACCTTGCTCAGAAAATCCTTAGAATCAGCAGCTTCCTCTCCTGCCCCCTCCCTGTCCAGTACAGAGGGTCAGAGGGCGAGATGGCAGATTGTTTAACTTGACAGTGTGACTTCTGTTCCTCAGGAGGTCCAGTATACAGTGGCACATAGCTGGGTTGATGTTCATGTCCTGTAGCTTAGTCAATAGTTTGTGGGGATTGATGGTATTGAAGGCGGAGCTAAGTTAACAAGATGCCTGCGTGGGTGTCGGGTGTCTCAGTGTTGCAGTGTGTGGTGGAGTGTCGGGTGAATGGAGGCTTCAACTGACCTATTAGCTCTGTAAGCAAACCTGTTGGTCCATCAATGGGGATGTGCATGATTTTAAGTAGACCAGGACTAGGCCTTCAAATGCTTTCATGGCCACATAAATCAGGGCGATGGCTCTGAGGTCATTCAGACAGGTTGTTTTGGGACAGGGATGATGGTGGATACTTTAAAGCACTGTGGTACTAAACACTGGCATCAGGAAGTGTTAAACATGTCAGTGAACACTGGAGCCAGTGGTTCTTCATAGTGGTGGATTACAGCTGGGGCAGGTTGGATTACAGCTGGGGCAGGTTGGATTACAACTGGAGCAGGTTGGATTACAACTGGGATTACAGCTGGGGCAGGTTGGATTACAGATGGGGCAGGTTGGATTACAACTGGGGCAGGTTGGATTACAACTGGAGCAGGTTGGATTACAACTGGGATTACAGCTGGGGCAGGTTGGATTACAGCTGGGGCAGGTTGGATTACAACTGGGATTACAGCTGGGGCAAATTGGATTACAGCTGGGATTACTGCTGGGGCAGGTTGGATTACAGCTGGGGCAGGTTGGATTACAACTGGGATTACAACTGGGACAGGTTGGATTACAGCTGGGGCAGGTTGGATTACAGCTGGGATTACTGCTGGGGCAGGTTGGATTACAGCTGGGATTACAACTGGGACAGGTTGAATTACAGCTGGGGCAGGTTGGATTACAGCTGGGGCAGGTTGGATTACAGCTGCGATTACAGCTGGGGCAGGTTGGATTACAGCTGGGGCAGGTTGGATTACAGCTGGGGCAGGTTGGATTACAGCTGGATTACAGCTGGGGCAGGTTGGAGTACAGCTGGGATTACAGCTGGGGCAGGTTGGAGTACAGCTGGGATTACAGCTGGGGCAGGTTGGAGTACAGCTGGGATTACAGCTGGGGCAGGTTGGATTACAGCTGGGATTACAGCTGGGGCAGGTGGGATTACAGCTGGGGCAGGTTGGATTACAGCTGGGGCAGGTTGGATTACAGCTGCGATTACAGCTTGGGCAGGTGGGATTACAGCTGGGATTACAGCTGGGGCAGGTTGGATTACAGCTGGGATTACAGCTGGGGCAGGTTGGATTACAGCTGGGATTACAGCTGGGGCAGGTGGGATTACAGTTTGGGCAGGTTGGATTACAGCTGCGATTACAGCTGGGGCAGGTTGGATTACAGCTGCGATTACAGCTGGGGCTGTGCACTGTGTTCAAAACTAATATCTGTTATGAACACAGTGCACAACATTTTATAGATTTGACGCTTTGCCAAAGTCTTTAAAAATTGCATTGTTTAGAAGCAGTGCAAGGTCAAATTGAGTTTGTACACACACGCACTTCCCAGAGGAGGCGTTCCCTAACGTAAATATGCAAATACATGCTAGAACGCGCCAATAGGATCTCGCTAGCTCGTGCTTGGCTCTGCCCACCTCGTTCTACCCACTATGAGTCATTTGCCCCCACTGTAAACTACACAGATGAACTATCTCGAGTTAGTTATGAATTTCTTTGATCAAGATAGCATGTAGATGGCTTTCCTACCTTCAAAAGAAGGGTCCTTCGATACATACTGTGAATAGAGACAAGTTAAATACGTACCCTTTAATAGGGATATTGAAACACATCCATTATATTTTACATTCATTTCGCTTTTCCTACAATAACTTCTTCACGGCAGGATTCAGAAGTGTAAACTTTACCTCTGACCCGAAAACAGAGGAACGATGCAGGACCTGTTGTGCAGAAAATGTCACTTGATAGATAGTCATGTCTCCTTGTCTTTGATAGCGAGTGTACGTATCCTATCCAATGATCTACCCTGGATGGCTGATGCAATGCACTAGCCAATGAGAGGATTTAAGTAGTCCTCCATAGGAATGAATGGAATTCTACAGTATTTCAATGAAATGTTTCAAGGACAGAATTACATGTATTTTGGTATTTTGTTGTTGTCATTAGTAACATTAGAACTTTTAAAAACAATTATACTTTAAGAAAAATGTTTTTATATATTTTATGTTTACATAATATAATGTAAAAGTATGCATTAAGGTGTCTGTAATATAATAAACATGGAAAAACCACATGTAGACATTAATACATGCATTTCTAAAACTTGGTAACTGGTAGGAGAGAGCCAAGATGGAGGCACAGTGGCATCAAAACACTGGTGGGGGAGAGCCAAGATGGAGGCACGGTGGCATCAACACACTGGTGGGAGAGAGCCAAGATGGAAGGTGGGATGGAGGCACGGTGGCATCAAAACACTGGTGGGGAGAGCCAAGATGGAGGCACGGTGGCATCAACACACTGGTGGGAGAGAGCCAAGATGGAGGCACGGTGGCATCAACACACTGGTGGGTGGGGAGAGCCAAGATGGAGGCACGGTGGCATCAAAACACTGGTGGGGAGAGCCAAGATGGAGGCACGGTGGCATCAAAACACTGGTGGGGGAGAGCCAAGATGGAGGCACGGTGGCATCAACACACTGGTGGGGGAGAGCCAAGATGGAGGCACGGTGGCATCAAAACACTGGTGGGGGAGAGCCAAGATGGAGGCACGGTGGCATCAACACACCACCCCCATACAAGTCATCTAGTGTATATATAAATCACTGATCATATCTCCAGCAGGTGGCACAGCTCTACAGTAACAGAAACACAAGGCGACCAGAGCAGCTGTATGTGGGCCAAAGTCACAAAATTGTATTTAAATCATTGTAAGACAACAAAGAGTATAAATATTTTATTTAAAACAACATTTTGAACTACGGGAACAAACATTATAGCTAGACCACTCATGGGTGGTGAATGCAGGAGCTAATCCTCAGTAGCTTATCTTTTCAGGATGTACAGTATAGCATTAGTAGGCAGTACAGATAATGCACAGAATTGTCTAACAAAGTATACACGTTCATGCGTAACATACACTGCACCATAGACATACCTGATTTGCTTGTGATATTCCTATCTAGACAGGACAAATGAAAGACTATACATTTCCTTGACAATATCTTATTATTTCTTCATTTTCCATTGAATGAATGTCAGATACCCATATAACATACAAGTATATTTAGATGCAGGGCATTATGTTCTTCTTTAACATAATGTGGGAAGCCCATGTTTCTATTGAAGCTAATAAATTACTGTAAATAACCACATATAAAAAGAGATTATTTTTGAATGATGATATTGTAATTATTTACGAGCTATATTATTACAATGGCAAGACAGCAGCTGTAAAACCATGGCATGGTATAAAACTCCCACGTTTATTCTAGAGGCAAATCAAGAATTCAAGCCTTCAATTTGAATGCAATGCAAAGCAACAAACATGATGACTCAGTATTATAAATACAATGTCGTTTTAAGACTCTGAAGGCTAATCTTGGAAGGCTGTCGTCTCGGAACCTAGAAGTCTGTCACCTCGGAACCTAGAAGGCTGTCGTCTCGGAACCTAGAAGTCTGTCACCTCGGAACCTAGAAGGCTGTCACCTCGGAACCTAGAAGGCTGTCGTCTCGGAACCTAGAAGGCTGTCACCTCGGAACCTAGAACCTAGAAGCTGTCACCTCGGAACCTAGAAGGCTGTCACCTCGGAACCTAGAAGTCTGTCACCTCGGAACCTAGAAGGCTGTCGTCTCGGAACCTAGAAGTCTGTCACCTCGGAACCTAGAAGGCTGTCGTCTCGGAACCTAGAAGTCTGTCACCTCGGAACCTAGAAGTCTGTCGTCTCGGAACCTAGAAGTCTGTCACCTCGGAACCTAGAAGTCTGTCACCTCGGAACCTAGAAGTCTGTCGTCTCGGAACCTAGAAGTCTGTCATCTCGGAACCTAGAAGTCTGTCGTCTCAGAACCTAGAAGTCTGTCATCTCGGAACCTAGAAGTCTGTCATCTCGGAACCTAGAAGTCTGTCATCTCGGAACCTAGAAGTCTGTCGTCTCGGAACCTAGAAGTCTGTCATCTCGGAACCTAGAAGTCTGTCGTCTCGGAACCTAGAAGTCTGTCACCTCGGAACCTAGAAGGCTGTCGTCTCGGAACCTAGAAGTCTGTCATGACACGAGAGACTAGCTGTTAGGTAATTGTCCAGCTTGGATTCCTTTGCTATAGCAGTTCAGTTTCATAGTAGATCATATCCAGTTTAAAACCTTTGGTAGCGCAGGGCCACTGACACAACCTGCATTTGAATCTCATTCTCAACCTTTCTAATCAGCTGTTATTTCCAGACCAACACACTCCTCCTTTCTCCTTTCCCATGAGTCTTTGCTGAAGCAGTTCAGTTTAACTCTCAAGCTTTCATTTCCAAGCTTTATATGAAGTTGTAAATTACAACAAACAAAGAAACAGGGCACATTCCCATCTTCTCTTTCTTCCCCTGTTGGAGCCAGTTTCTATCTTTCTTTGGTTATGCAAATATCTGTTTATTAGGTCATATTGCACCATTTAGAATCATTTCGATTCTATATAAGGTGTATACATTAATTTGGTTATGTGGTCTTTTGATTTAAATGCGAAACGGTCAATTACGCCCTCTAGCCAGAAACAGTTAGAAATACTGGCGGGCCCGCCCAGATATGTAAATTGGGAATTTAGAGACAGGAAGTAAGGCTTGCTGGTTAGGGCAAATGCTTGAGATACTGTGAAGGCACACATGTTTTGAATATTGGAACCTTTGTTATTATCTGAATGTATTATTTTGAATTTTACAAATAAAAACTTTTAGTTTTAATAAATCAAGCCACTGGATTCTTGACTTTAGATGGGATTTTGCATCTCAGATCATCTGGTTTTCCCACGGCGGAAAGCCGCTGCGATCCAATCTATTCTCCTGTAACAGTGTCCATGTTTTCCATAAGATGGCGCCGTACCGTAATGCTGTCGTCTTCAGAGCTTCGACCCAACTTTGCTATACAGTAACATGCTATACAGTAACATGCTATACAGTAACATGCTATACAGTAACATGCTATACAGTAACATACCCTGTGCCGGGGTTTTGACTGACAGACGTCATAGACTTGAGCACTGTGTGCGACACAGATCTTTCCCCCAGCCCTCCCGCTAATTGGGCAACTTTAGCAAATGTTTTGTTGACTGAGCGATGCTGTAAATTACAAGGACTCTATGTATTTTAGAAGTTGAAATGTTGCAGATTATAATAAATATCACTATGTTCCCGTTAATATATTATCATAAATATGTATATATTCCTGCTACCAACCAGTCACCTTTCAGCCATGTTTATGTGCATCCTACGTCCAATCACTTTTTAAAATGTATTTTATTTTACGCCCTTAACCACTGTGCCACCCGGGAGGCCCCCCACCAATCACTTTTTATGTATAAACCCACCTCCACCCCTCCAGGACATTGAATAAGGAACTGACCTGTATATACAACCACTCCAGTACCCTGGACATTGAATAAGGTACTGACCTGTATATACAACCACTCCAGTACCCCTGGACATTGAATAAGGTACTGACCTGTATATACAACCACTCCAGTACCCTGGACATTGAATAAGGTTCTGGTACTGACCTGTATATACAACCACTCCAGGACCCTGGACATTGAATAAGGTTCTGGTACTGACCTGTCTATACAACCACTCTAGGACCCTGGACATTGAATAAGGTACTGGTACTGACCTGTCTATACAACCACTCCAGGACCCTGGACATTGAATAAGGTACTGGTACTGACCTGTCTATACAACCACTCCAGGACCCTGGACATTGAATAAGGTTCTGGTACTGACCTGTCTATACAACCACTCCAGGACCCTGGACATTGAATAAGGTTCTGGTACTGACCTGTCTATACAACCACTCCAGGACCCTGGACATTGAATAAGGTTCTGGTACTGACCTGTCTATACAACCACTCCAGGACCCTGGACATTGAATAAGGTACTGACCTGTATATACAACCACTCCAGTACCCCTGGACATTGAATAAGGTTCTGGTACTGACCTGTATATACAACCACTCCAGTACCCCTGGACATTGAATACGGTACTGACCTGTCTATACAACCACTCCAGTACCCCTGGACATTGAATAAGGTTCTGGTACTGACCTGTATATACAACCACTCCAGGACCCTGGACATTGAATAAGGTACTGGTACTGACCTGTCTATACAACCACTCCAGGACCCTGGACATTGAATAAGGTACTGACCTGTATATACAACCACTCCAGTACCCTGGACATTGAATAAGGTACTGACCTGTATATACAACCACTCCAGTACCCTGGACATTGAATAAGGTACTGACCTGTATATACAACCACTCCAGTACCCTGGACATTGAATAAGGTACTGACCTGTCTATACAACCACTCCAGTACCCCTGGACATTGAATAAGGTTCTGGTACTGACCTGTATATACAACCACTCCAGTACCCCTGGACATTGAATACGGTACTGACCTGTATATACAACCACTCCAGTACCCTGGACATTGAATAAGGTTCTGGTACTGACCTGTATATACAACCACTCCAGTACCCCTGGACATTGAATACGGTACTGACCTGTATATACAACCACTCCAGTACCCAAGTGGCGAATAAACTTTGAAACTTGTCCCTCTTATAGTGTAAGTTGTTTACAAACCAACGTCACACATTCCTTCCCTCATTTTCCACAATCTCATGATGCTGCTGCAACATCATCTCTCTCGTCGTTTTAGAAGCAGGATTCTCTCCCACAGCCTGGATCTCCGACACAACTGGGGAGACAATTACAGTTCTGTCTGCCTTTCTATCTGTGTCTGTCTGTCGGCCATTCTGTCTGTCTGTCTGTCGGCCATTCTGTCTGTCCGTCTGTCTGCCTTTGTCTGTCTGCCTTTCGGTTGGTCTGTCTGGCTGTCTGCATTTCTGTTGGTCTGTCTGGCTGTCTGCATTTCTGTTGGTCTGTCTGGCTGTCTGCCTTTCTGTTGGTCTGTCTCTCTTTCTGTTGTTCTGTCTGCCTTTCTGTTGGTCTGTCTGCCTGTCTGCCTTTCTGTTGGTCTGTCTGCCTTTGTCTGTCTGCCTTGCGGTTGGTCTGTCTGCCTTTCGGTTGGTCTGTCTGGCTGTCTGGTCTGTTGGTCTGTCTGCCTGCCTTTCTGTTGGTCTGTCCTGCCTTTCTGTTGGTCTGTCTGTCTGCCTTTCTGTTGGTCTGTCTGCCTGCCTTTCTGTTGGTCTGTCTGCCTGCCTGCCTTCTGTTGGTCTGTCTGCCTGCCTGCCTTTCTGTTGGTCTGTCTGCTGCCTGCCTGCCTTTCTGTTGGTCTGTCTGCCTGCCTGCCTGCCTTCTGTTGGTCTGTCTGTCTGCCTGCCTTTCTGTTGGTCTGTCTGCCTGCCTGCCTTTCTGTTGGTCTGTCTGCCTGCCTGCCTTTCTGTTGGTCTGTCTGCCTGCCTGCCTTTCTGTTGGTCTGTCTGCCTGCCTGCCTGCCTTTCTGTTGGTCTGTCTGCCTGCCTGCCTTTCTGTTGGTCTGTCTGCCTGCCTGCCTGTCTGTTGGTCTGTCTGCCTGTCTGCCTGCCTGTCTGTTGGTCTGTCTGCCTGCCTGCCTGTCTGTTGGTCTGTCTGCCTGCCTGCCTTTCTGTTGGTCTGTCTGCCTGCCTGTCTGTTGGTCTGTCTGTCTGCCTGCCTGCCTGTCTGTTGGTCTGTCTGCCTGCCTGCCTTTCTGTTGGTCTGTCTGTCTGCCTGCCTGCCTTTCTGTTGGTCTGCCTGCCTGCCTTTCTGTTGGTCTGCCTGCCTGCCTGCCTTTCTGTTGGTCTGTCTGCCTGCCTGCCTTTCTGTTGGTCTGTCTGTTTGCCTGCCTGCCTTTCTGTTGGTCTGTCTGTCTGCCTGCCTGCCTTTCTGTTGGTCTGTCTGTCTGCCTGCCTGCCTTTCTGTTGGTCTGTCTGCCTGCCTGCCTTTCTGTTGGTCTGTCTGCCTGCCTGCCTTTCTGTTGGTCTGTCTGCCTGCCTGCCTGTCTGTTGGTCTGTCTGCCCTGCCTGCCTGCCTTTCTGTTGGTCTGTCTGCCTGCCTGCCTGTCTGTTGGTCTGTCTGCCTGCCTGCCTTTCTGTTGGTCTGTCTGCCTGCCTGCCTGCCTTTCTGTTGGTCTGTCTGCCTGCCTGCCTTTCTGTTGGTCTGTCTGCCTGCCTGCCTTTCTGTTGGTCTGCCTGCCTGCCTGCCTTTCTGTTGGTCTGTCTGCCTGCCTGCCTTTCTGTTGGTCTGTCTGCCTGCCTGCCTGCCTTTCTGTTGGTCTGTCTGCCTGCCTGCCTTTCTGTTGGTCTGTCTGCCTGCCTGCCTTTCTGTTGGTCTGCCTGCCTGCCTGCCTTTCTGTTGGTCTGTCTGCCTGCCTGCCTTTCTGTTGGTCTGTCTGCCTGCCTGCCTTTCTGTTGGTCTGTCTGCCTGCCTGCCTGCCTGTCTGTTGGTCTGCCTGCCTGCCTTTCTGTTGGTCTGCCTGCCTGCCTTTCTGTTGGTCTGCCTGCCTGCCTTTCTGTTGGTCTGTCTGCCTGCCTGCCTTTCTGTTGGTCTGTCTGCCTGCCTGTCTGCCTTTCTGTTGGTCTGTCTGTCTGTCTGCCTGCCTGCTTGTCTGTCCAGCAACGCTAGAAAAGCTGTAATTCATTCCCCTTCCATTTTTCCACTACATCATGTTTCTCTAACTGGCTCAGATAGTGGAGCGTCAGAACAGTGAGGAATCAGTATGTCTTCAGTCTGAAGACTTTAGACAGGGGAGAGGTGGCACTAGAATAGACGAGAAAGGATCCTGCTGTGGTATTGAAATATTCCCAGTCCGTACAGCCGATGGTTGGGAGCCGGTGGATAGGGACAAAGCCCTCATATCCCTGCCACCTGGAGGGACAAGCACAGCAGGATATAGGTCAAACTATTTATGTTTAATAGAGTACCTCACCTGTATATAACACTGTTCAATAGAGTACCTCACCTGTATATAACACTGTTTAATAGAGTACCTCACCTGTATATAACACTGTTTAATAGAGTACCTCACCTGTATATAACACTGTTTAATAGAGTACCTCACCTGTATATAACACTGTTTAATAGAGTACCTCACCTGTACATAAACACTGTTTAATAGAGTACCTCACCTGTATATAACACTGTTTAATAGAGTACCTCACCTGTATATAACACTGTTTAATAGAGTACCTCACCTGTATATAACACTGTTTAATAGAGTACCTCACCTGTATATAACACTGTTTAATAGAGTACCTCACCTGTATATAACACTGTTTAATAGAGTACCTCACCTGTATATAACACTGTTTAATAGAGTACCTCACCTGTATATAACACTGTTTAATAGAGTACCTCACCTGTATATAACACTGTTTAATAGAGTACCTCACCTGTATATAACACTGTTTAATAGAGTACCTCACCTGTATATAACACTGTTTAATAGAGTACCTCACCTGTATATACCACTGTTTAATAGAGTACCTCACCTGTATATACCACTGTTTAATAGAGTACCTCACCTGTATATAACACTGTTTAATAGAGTACCTCACCTGTATATAACACTGTTTAATAGAGTACCTCACCTGTATATAACACTGTTTAATAGAGTACCTCACCTGTATATAACACTGTTTAATAGAGTACCTCACCTGTATATAACACTGTTTAATAGAGTACCTCACCTGTATATAACACTGTTTAATAGAGTACCTCACCTGTATATAACACTGTTTAATAGAGTACCTCACCTGTATATAACACTGTTTAATAGAGTACCTCACCTGTATATAACACTGTTTAATAGAGTACCTCACCTGTATATAACACTGTTTAATAGAGTACCTCACCTGTATATAACACTGTTTAATAGAGTACCTCACCTGTATATAACACTGTTTAATAGAGTACCTCACCTGTATATAACACTGTTTAATAGAGTACCTCACCTGTATATAACACTGTTTAATAGAGTACCTCACCTGTATATAACACTGTTTAATAGAGTACCTCACCTGTATATAACACTGTTTAATAGAGTACCTCACCTGTATATAACACTGTTTAATAGAGTACCTCACCTGTATATAACACTGTTTAATAGAGTACCTCACCTGTATATAACACTGTTTAATAGAGTACCTCACCTGTATATAACACTGTTTAATAGAGTACCTCACCTGTATATAACACTGTTTAATAGAGTACCTCACCTGTATATAACACTGTTTAATAGAGTACCTCACCTGTATATAACACTGTTTAATAGAGTACCTCACCTGTATATAACACTGTTTAATAGAGTACCTCACCTGTATATAACACTGTTTAATAGAGTACCTCACCTGTATATAACACTGTTTAATAGAGTACCTCACCTGTATATAACACTGTTTAATAGAGTACCTCACCTGTATATAACACTGTTTAATAGAGTACCTCACCTGTATATAACACTGTTTAATAGAGTACCTCACCTGTATATAACACTGTTTAATAGAGTACCTCACCTGTATATAACACTGTTTAATAGAGTACCTCACCTGTATATAACACTGTTTAATAGAGTACCTCACCTGTATATAACACTGTTTAATAGAGTACCTCACCTGTATATAACACTGTTTAATAGAGTACCTCACCTGTATATAACACTGTTTAATAGAGTACCTCACCTGTATATAACACTGTTTAAGAGTACCTCACCTGTATATAACACTGTTTACCTCACCTGTACAACACTGTTTAATAGAGTACCTCACCTGTATATAACACTGTTTAATAGAGTACCTCACCTGTATATAACACTGTTTAATAGAGTACCTCACCTGTATATAACACTGTTTAATAGAGTACCTCACCTGTATATAACACTGTTTAATAGAGTACCTCACCTGTATATAACACTGTTTAATAGAGTACCTCACCTGTATATAACACTGTTTAATAGAGTACCTCACCTGTATATAACACTGTTTAATAGAGTACCTCACCTGTATATAACACTGTTTAATAGAGTACCTCACCTGTATATAACACTGTTTAATAGAATACCTCACCTGTATATAACACTGTTTAATAGAGTACCTCACCTGTATATAACACTGTTTAATAGAGTACCTCACCTGTATATAACACTGTTTAATAGAGTACCTCACCTGTATATAACACTGTTTAATAGAGTACCTCACCTGTATATATAACTGTTTAATAGAGTACCTCACCTGTATATAACACTGTTTAATAGAGTACCTCACCTGTATATAACACTGTTTAATAGAGTACCTCACCTGTATATAACACTGTTTAATAGAGTACCTCACCTGTATATAACACTGTTTAATAGAGTACCTCACCTGTATATAACACTGTTTAATAGAGTACCTCACCTGTCCAACACTGTTTAATAGAGTACCTCACCTGTATATACCACTGTTTAATAGAGTACCTCACCTGTATATACCACTGTTTAATAGAGTACCTCACCTGTATATACCACTGTTTAATAGAGTACCTCACCTGTATATAACACTGTTTAATAGAGTACCTCACCTGTATATAACACTGTTTAATAGAGTACCTCACCTGTCCAACACTGTTTAATAGAGTACCTCACCTGTCCAACACTGTTTAATAGAGTACCTCACCTGTATATACCACTGTTTAATAGAGTACCTCACCTGTATATACCACTGTTTAATAGAGTACCTCACCTGTATATAACACTGTTTAATAGAGTACCTCACCTGTATATAACACTGTTTAATAGAGTACCTCACCTGTATATAACACTGTTTAATAGAGTACCTCACCTGTATATAACACTGTTTAATAGAGTACCTCACCTGTATATAACACTGTTTAATAGAGTACCTCACCTGTCCAACACTGTTTAATAGAGTACCTCACCTGTATATACCACTGTTTAATAGAGTACCTCACCTGTATATACCACTGTTTAATAGAGTACCTCACCTGTATATACCACTGTTTAATAGAGTACCTCACCTGTATATAACACTGTTTAATAGAGTACCTCACCTGTATATAACACTGTTTAATAGAATACCTCACCTGTATATAACACTGTTTAATAGAGTACCTCACCTGTATATAACACTGTTTAATAGAGTACCTCACCTGTATATAACACTGTTTAATAGAGTACCTCACCTGTATATAACACTGTTTAATAGAGTACCTCACCTGTATATAACATTGTTTAATAGAGTACCTCACCTGTATATAACACTGTTTAATAGAGTACCTCACCTGTATATAACACTGTTTAATAGAGTACCTCACCTGTATATAACACTGTTTAATAGAGTACCTCACCTGTCCAACACTGTTTAATAGAGTACCTCACCTGTATATACCACTGTTTAATAGAGTACCTCACCTGTATATACCACTGTTTAATAGAGTACCTCACCTGTATATAACACTGTTTAATAGAGTACCTCACCTGTATATAACACTGTTTAATAGAGTACCTCACCTGTCCAACACTGTTTAATAGAGTACCTCACCTGTCCAACACTGTTTAATAGAGTACCTCACCTGTATATACCACTGTTTAATAGAGTACCTCACCTGTATATACCACTGTTTAATAGAGTACCTCACCTGTATATAACACTGTTTAATAGAGTACCTCACCTGTATATAACACTGTTTAATAGAGTACCTCACCTGTATATAACACTGTTTAATAGAGTACCTCACCTGTATATAACACTGTTTAATAGAGTACCTCACCTGTATATAACACTGTTTAATAGAGTACCTCACCTGTCCAACACTGTTTAATAGAGTACCTCACCTGTATATACCACTGTTTAATAGAGTACCTCACCTGTATATACCACTGTTTAATAGAGTACCTCACCTGTATATAACACTGTTTAATAGAGTACCTCACCTGTATATAACACTGTTTAATAGAGTACCTCACCTGTATATAACACTGTTTAATAGAGTATCTCACCTGTATATAACACTGTTTAATAGAGTACCTCACCTGTATATAACACTGTTTAATAGAGTACCTCACCTGTATATAACACTGTTTAATAGAGTACCTCACCTGTATATAACACTGTTTAATAGAGTACCTCACCTGTATATAACACTGTTTAATAGAGTACCTCACCTGTATATAACACTGTTTAATAGAGTACCTCACCTGTATATAACACTGTTTAATAGAGTACCTCACCTGTATATAACACTGTTTAATAGAGTACCTCACCTGTATATAACACTGTTTAATAGAGTACCTCACGTGTATATAACACTGTTTAATAGAGTACCTCACCTGTATATAACACTGTTTAATAGAGTACCTCACCTGTATATACCACTGTTTAATAGAGTACCTCACCTGTATATACCACTGTTTAATAGAGTACCTCACCTGTATATACCACTGTTTAATAGAGTACCTCACCTGTATATAACACTGTTTAATAGAGTACCTCACCTGTATATAACACTGTTTAATAGAGTACCTCACCTGTCCAACACTGTTTAATAGAGTACCTCACCTGTCCAACACTGTTTAATAGAGTACCTCACCTGTATATACCACTGTTTAATAGAGTACCTCACCTGTATATACCACTGTTTAATAGAGTACCTCACCTGTATATAACACTGTTTAATAGAGTACCTCACCTGTATATAACACTGTTTAATAGAGTACCTCACCTGTATATAACACTGTTTAATAGAGTACCTCACCTGTATATAACACTGTTTAATAGAGTACCTCACCTGTATATAACACTGTTTAATAGAGTACCTCACCTGTCCAACACTGTTTAATAGAGTACCTCACCTGTATATACCACTGTTTAATAGAGTACCTCACCTGTATATACCACTGTTTAATAGAGTACCTCACCTGTATATAACACTGTTTAATAGAGTACCTCACCTGTATATAACACTGTTTAATAGAGTACCTCACCTGTATATAACACTGTTTAATAGAGTACCTCACCTGTATATAACACTGTTTAATAGAGTACCTCACCTGTCCAACACTGTTTAATAGAGTACCTCACCTGTCCAACACTGTTTAATAGAGTACCTCACCTGTATATACCACTGTTTAATAGAGTACCTCACCTGTATATACCACTGTTTAATAGAGTACCTCACCTGTATATAACACTGTTTAATAGAGTACCTCACCTGTATATAACACTGTTTAATAGAGTACCTCACCTGTATATAACACTGTTTAATAGAGTACCTCACCTGTATATAACACTGTTTAATAGAGTACCTCACCTGTATATAACACTGTTTAATAGAGTACCTCACCTGTTTAATAACACTGTTTAATAGAGTACCTCACCTGTATATACCACTGTTTAATAGAGTACCTCACCTGTATATAACACTGTTTAATAGAGTACCTCACCTGTATATAACACTGTTTAATAGAGTACCTCACCTGTATATAACACTGTTTAATAGAGTACCTCACCTGTATATAACACTGTTTAATAGAGTACCTCACCTGTATATAACACTGTTTAATAGAGTACCTCACCTGTATATAACACTGTTTAATAGAGTACCTCACCTGTACACTGTTTATATACCTCACCTGTATATAACACTGTTTAATAGAGTACCTCACCTGTATATAACACTGTTTAATAGAGTACCTCACCTGTATATAACACTGTTTAATAGAGTACCTCACCTGTATATAACACTGTTTAATAGAGTACCTCACCTGTATATAACACTGTTTAATAGAGTACCTCACCTGTATATAACACTGTTTAATAGAGTACCTCACCTGTATATACCACTGTTTAATAGAGTACCTCACCTGTATATACCACTGTTTAATAGAGTACCTCACCTGTATATACCACTGTTTAATAGAGTGCCTCACCTGTATATAACACTGTTTAATAGAGTACCTCACCTGTATATAACACTGTTTAATAGAGTACCTCACCTGTCCAACACTGTTTAATAGAGTACCTCACCTGTATATAACACTGTTTAATAGAGTACCTCACCTGTCCAACACTGTTTAATAGAGTACCTCACCTGTATATACCACTGTTTAATAGAGTACCTCACCTGTATATAACACTGTTTAATAGAGTACCTCACCTGTATATAACACTGTTTAATAGAGTACCTCACCTGTATATAACACTGTTTAATAGAGTACCTCACCTGTATATAACACTGTTTAATAGAGTACCTCACCTGTATATAACACTGTTTAATAGAGTACCTCACCTGTATATAACACTGTTTAATAGAGTACCTCACCTGTATATAACACTGTTTAATAGAGTACCTCACCTGTATATAACACTGTTTAATAGAGTACCTCACCTGTATATAACACTGTTTAATAGAGTACCTCACCTGTATATAACACTGTTTAATAGAGTACCTCACCTGTATATAACACTGTTTAATAGAGTACCTCACCTGTATATAACACTGTTTAATAGAGTACCTCACCTGTATATAACACTGTTTAATAGAGTACCTCACCTGTATATAACACTGTTTAATAGAGTACCTCACCTGTATATAACACTGTTTAATAGAGTACCTCACCTGTATATAACACTGTTTAATAGAGTACCTCACCTGTATATAACACTGTTTAATAGAGTACCTCACCTGTATATAACACTGTTTAATAGAGTACCTCACCTGTATATACCACTGTTTAATAGAGTACCTCACCTGTATATAACACTGTTTAATAGAGTACCTCACCTGTATATAACACTGTTTAATAGAGTACCTCACCTGTATATAACACTGTTTAATAGAGTACCTCACCTGTATATAACACTGTTTAATAGAGTACCTCACCTGTATATAACACTGTTTAATAGAGTACCTCACCTGTATATAACACTGTTTAATAGAGTACCTCACCTGTATATAACACTGTTTAATAGAGTACCTCACCTGTATATAACACTGTTTAATAGAGTACCTCACCTGTATATAACACTGTTTAATAGAGTACCTCACCTGTATATAACACTGTTTAATAGAGTACCTCACCTGTATATAACACTGTTTAATAGAGTACCTCACCTGTATATAACACTGTTTAATAGAGTACCTCACCTGTATATAACACTGTTTAATAGAGTACCTCACCTGTATATAACACTGTTTAATAGAGTACCTCACCTGTATATAACACTGTTTAATAGAGTACCTCACCTGTATATAACACTGTTTAATAGAGTACCTCACCTGTATATAACACTGTTTAATAGAGTACCTCACCTGTATATAACACTGTTTAATAGAGTACCTCACCTGTATATAACACTGTTTAATAGAGTACCTCACCTGTATATAACACTGTTTAATAGAGTACCTCACCTGTATATAACACTGTTTAATAGAGTACCTCACCTGTATATAACACTGTTTAATAGAGTACCTCACCTGTATATAACACTGTTTAATAGAGTACCTCACCTGTATATAACACTGTTTAATAGAGTACCTCACCTGTATATAACACTGTTTAATAGAGTACCTCACCTGTATATAACACTGTTTAATAGAGTACCTCACCTGTACATAACACTGTTTAATAGAGTACCTCACCTGTATATAACACTGTTTAATAGAGTACCTCACCTGTATATAACACTGTTTAATAGAGTACCTCACCTGTATATAACACTGTTTAATAGAGTACCTCACCTGTATATAACACTGTTTAATAGAGTACCTCACCTGTATATAACACTGTTTAATAGAGTACCTCACCTGTATATAACACTGTTTAATAGAGTACCTCACCTGTATATAACACTGTTTAATAGAGTACCTCACCTGTATATAACACTGTTTAATAGAGTACCTCACCTGTATATAACACTGTTTAATAGAGTACCTCACCTGTATATAACACTGTTTAATAGAGTACCTCACCTGTATATAACACTGTTTAATAGAGTACCTCACCTGTATATAACACTGTTTAATAGAGTACCTCACCTGTATATAACACTGTTTAATAGAGTACCTCACCTGTATATAAACTGTTTAATAGAGTACCTCACCTGTATATAACACTGTTTAATAGAGTACCTCACCTGTATATAACACTGTTTAATAGAGTACCTCACCTGTATATAACACTGTTTAATAGAGTACCTCACCTGTATATAACACTGTTTAATAGAGTACCTCACCTGTATATAACACTGTTTAATAGAGTACCTCACCTGTATATAACACTGTTTAATAGAGTACCTCACCTGTATATAACACTGTTTAATAGAGTACCTCACCTGTATATAACCACTGTTTAATAGAGTACCTCACCTGTATATACCACTGTTTAATAGAGTACCTCACCTGTATATAACACTGTTTAATAGAGTACCTCACCTGTATATAACACTGTTTAATAGAGTACCTCACCTGTCCAACACTGTTTAATAGAGTACCTCACCTGTCCAACACTGTTTAATAGAGTACCTCACCTGTATATACCACTGTTTAATAGAGTACCTCACCTGTATATACCACTGTTTAATAGAGTACCTCACCTGTATATAACACTGTTTAATAGAGTACCTCACCTGTATATAACACTGTTTAATAGAGTACCTCACCTGTATATAACACTGTTTAATAGAGTACCTCACCTGTATATAACACTGTTTAATAGAGTACCTCACCTGTATATAACACTGTTTAATAGAGTACCTCACCTGTCCAACACTGTTTAATAGAGTACCTCACCTGTATATACCACTGTTTAATAGAGTACCTCACCTGTATATACCACTGTTTAATAGAGTACCTCACCTGTATATAACACTGTTTAATAGAGTACCTCACCTGTATATAACACTGTTTAATAGAGTACCTCACCTGTATATAACACTGTTTAATAGAGTACCTCACCTGTATATAACACTGTTTAATAAGTACCTCACTGTATATAACACTGTTTAATAGAGTACCTCACCTGTATATAACACTGTTTAATAGAGTACCTCACCTGTATATAACACTGTTTAATAGAGTACCTCACCTGTATATAACACTGTTTAATAGAGTACCTCACCTGTATATAACACTGTTTAATAGAGTACCTCACCTGTATATAACACTGTTTAATAGAGTACCTCACCTGTATATAACACTGTTTAATGTTTAGAGTACCTCACCTGTATATAACACTGTTTAATAGAGTACCTCACCTGTATATAACACTGTTTAATAGAGTACCTCACCTGTATATAACACTGTTTAATGGAGTACCTCACCTGTATATACCTCACCTGTCCAACACTGTTTAATAGAGTACCTCACCTGTATATAACACTGTTTAATAGAGTACCTCACCTGTATATACCACTGTTTAATAGAGTACCTCACCTGTATATAACACTGTTTAATAGAGTACCTCACCTGTATATAACACTGTTTAATAGAGTACCTCACCTGTATATAACACTGTTTAATAGAGTACCTCACCTGTATATAACACTGTTTAATAGAGTACCTCACCTGTATATAACACTGTTTAATAGAGTACCTCACCTGTATATAACACTGTTTAATAGAGTACCTCACCTGTATATAACACTGTTTAATAGAGTACCTCACCTGTATATAACACTGTTTAATAGAGTACCTCACCTGTATATAACACTGTTTAATAGAGTACCTCACCTGTATATAACACTGTTTAATAGAGTACCTCACCTGTATATAACACTGTTTAATAGAGTACTCACCTGTATATAACACTGTTTAATAGAGTACCTCACCTGTATATACCACTGTTTAATAGAGTACCTCACCTGTATATACCACTGTTTAATAGAGTACCTCACCTGTATATACCACTGTTTAATAGAGTACCTCACCTGTATATAACACTGTTTAATAGAGTACCTCACCTGTATATAACACTGTTTAATAGAGTACCTCACCTGTCCAACACTGTTTAATAGAGTACCTCACCTGTCCAACACTGTTTAATAGAGTACCTCACCTGTATATACCACTGTTTAATAGAGTACCTCACCTGTATATACCACTGTTTAATAGAGTACCTCACCTGTATATAACACTGTTTAATAGAGTACCTCACCTGTATATAACACTGTTTAATAGAGTACCTCACCTGTATATAACACTGTTTAATAGAGTACCTCACCTGTATATAACACTGTTTAATAGAGTACCTCACCTGTATATAACACTGTTTAATAGAGTACCTCACCTGTCCAACACTGTTTAATAGAGTACCTCACCTGTATATACCACTGTTTAATAGAGTACCTCACCTGTATATACCACTGTTTAATAGAGTACCTCACCTGTATATAACACTGTTTAATAGAGTACCTCACCTGTATATAACACTGTTTAATAGAGTACCTCACCTGTATATAACACTGTTTAATAGAGTACCTCACCTGTATATAACACTGTTTAATAGAGTACCTCACCTGTCCAACACTGTTTAATAGAGTACCTCACCTGTCCAACACTGTTTAATAGAGTACCTCACCTGTATATACCACTGTTTAATAGAGTACCTCACCTGTATATACCACTGTTTAATAGAGTACCTCACCTGTATATAACACTGTTTAATAGAGTACCTCACCTGTATATAACACTGTTTAATAGAGTACCTCACCTGTATATAACACTGTTTAATAGAGTACCTCACCTGTATATAACACTGTTTAATAGAGTACCTCACCTGTATATAACACTGTTTAATAGAGTACCTCACCTGTCCAACACTGTTTAATAGAGTACCTCACCTGTATATACCACTGTTTAATAGAGTACCTCACCTGTATATACCACTGTTTAATAGAGTACCTCACCTGTATATAACACTGTTTAATAGAGTACCTCACCTGTATATAACACTGTTTAATAGAGTACCTCACCTGTATATAACACTGTTTAATAGAGTACCTCACCTGTATATAACACTGTTTAATAGAGTACCTCACCTGTATATAACACTGTTTAATAGAGTACCTCACCTGTATATAACACTGTTTAATAGAGTACCTCACCTGTATATAACACTGTTTAATAGAGTACCTCACCTGTATATAACACTGTTTAATAGAGTACCTCACCTGTATATAACACTGTTTAATAGAGTACCTCACCTGTATATAACACTGTTTAATAGAGTACCTCACCTGTATATAACACTGTTTAATAGAGTACCTCACCTGTCCAACACTGTTTAATAGAGTACCTCACCTGTATATACCACTGTTTAATAGAGTACCTCACCTGTATATACCACTGTTTAATAGAGTACCTCACCTGTATATACCACTGTTTAATAGAGTACCTCACCTGTATATAACACTGTTTAATAGAGTACCTCACCTGTATATAACACTGTTTAATAGAGTACCTCACCTGTCCAACACTGTTTAATAGAGTACCTCACCTGTCCAACACTGTTTAATAGAGTACCTCACCTGTATATACCACTGTTTAATAGAGTACCTCACCTGTATATACCACTGTTTAATAGAGTACCTCACCTGTATATAACACTGTTTAATAGAGTACCTCACCTGTATATAACACTGTTTAATAGAGTACCTCACCTGTATATAACACTGTTTAATAGAGTACCTCACCTGTATATAACACTGTTTAATAGAGTACCTCACCTGTATATAACACTGTTTAATAGAGTACCTCACCTGTCCAACACTGTTTAATAGAGTACCTCACCTGTATATACCACTGTTTAATAGAGTACCTCACCTGTATATACCACTGTTTAATAGAGTACCTCACCTGTATATAACACTGTTTAATAGAGTACCTCACCTGTATATAACACTGTTTAATAGAGTACCTCACCTGTATATAACACTGTTTAATAGAGTATCTCACCTGTATATAACACTGTTTAATAGAGTAACTCACCTGTATATAACACTGTTTAATAGAGTACCTCACCTGTATATAACACTGTTTAATAGAGTACCTCACCTGTATATAACACTGTTTAATAGAGTACCTCACCTGTATATAACACTGTTTAATAGAGTACCTCACCTGTCCAACACTGTTTAATAGAGTACCTCACCTGTCCAACACTGTTTAATAGAGTACCTCACCTGTATATAACACTGTTTAATAGAGTACCTCACCTGTATATAACACTGTTTAATAGAGTACCTCACCTGTATATAACACTGTTTAATAGAGTACCTCACCTGTCCAACACTGTTTAATAGAGTACCTCACCTGTATATACCACTGTTTAATAGAGTACCTCACCTGTATATACCACTGTTTAATAGAGTACCTCACCTGTATATACCACTGTTTAATAGAGTACCTCACCTGTATATAACACTGTTTAATAGAGTACCTCACCTGTATATAACACTGTTTAATAGAGTACCTCACCTGTCCAACACTGTTTAATAGAGTACCTCACCTGTCCAACACTGTTTAATAGAGTACCTCACCTGTATATACCACTGTTTAATAGAGTACCTCACCTGTATATACCACTGTTTAATAGAGTACCTCACCTGTATATAACACTGTTTAATAGAGTACCTCACCTGTATATAACACTGTTTAATAGAGTACCTCACCTGTATATAACACTGTTTAATAGAGTACCTCACCTGTATATAACACTGTTTAATAGAGTACCTCACCTGTATATAACACTGTTTAATAGAGTACCTCACCTGTCCAACACTGTTTAATAGAGTACCTCACCTGTATATACCACTGTTTAATAGAGTACCTCACCTGTATATACCACTGTTTAATAGAGTACCTCACCTGTATATAACACTGTTTAATAGAGTACCTCACCTGTATATAACACTGTTTAATAGAGTACCTCACCTGTATATAACACTGTTTAATAGAGTATCTCACCTGTATATAACACTGTTTAATAGAGTAACTCACCTGTATATAACACTGTTTAATAGAGTACCTCACCTGTATATAACACTGTTTAATAGAGTACCTCACCTGTATATAACACTGTTTAATAGAGTACCTCACCTGTATATAACACTGTTTAATAGAGTACCTCACCTGTATATAACACTGTTTAATAGAGTACCTCACCTGTATATAACACTGTTTAATAGAGTACCTCACCTGTATATACCACTGTTTAATAGAGTACCTCACCTGTATATACCACTGTTTAATAGAGTACCTCACCTGTATATACCACTGTTTAATACAGTACCTCACCTGTATATAACACTGTTTAATAGAGTACCTCACCTGTATATAACACTGTTTAATAGAGTACCTCACCTGTCCAACACTGTTTAATAGAGTACCTCACCTGTCCAACACTGTTTAATAGAGTACCTCACCTGTATATACCACTGTTTAATAGAGTACCTCACCTGTATATACCACTGTTTAATAGAGTACCTCACCTGTATATAACACTGTTTAATAGAGTACCTCACCTGTATATAACACTGTTTAATAGAGTACCTCACCTGTATATAACACTGTTTAATAGAGTACCTCACCTGTATATAACACTGTTTAATAGAGTATCTCACCTGTATATAACACTGTTTAATAGAGTACCTCACCTGTATATAACACTGTTTAATAGAGTACCTCACCTGTATATAACACTGTTTAATAGAGTACCTCACCTGTATATAACACTGTTTAATAGAGTACCTCACCTGTATATAACACTGTTTAATAGAGTACCTCACCTGTATATAACACTGTTTAATAGAGTACCTCACCTGTATATAACACTGTTTAATAGAGTACCTCACCTGTACAACACTGTTTAATAGAGTACCTCACCTGTATATACCACTGTTTAATAGAGTACTTCACCTGTATATACCACTGTTTAATAGAGTACCTCACCTGTATATAACACTGTTTAATAGAGTACCTCACCTGTATATAACACTGTTTAATAGAGTACCTCACCTGTATATAACACTGTTTAATAGAGTACCTCACCTGTATATAACACTGTTTAATAGAGTACCTCACCTGTATATAACACTGTTTAATAGAGTACCTCACCTGTATATAACACTGTTTAATAGAGTACCTCACCTGTATATAACACTGTTTAATAGAGTACCTCACCTGTCCAACACTGTTTAATAGAGTACCTCACCTGTATATACCACTGTTTAATAGAGTACCTCACCTGTATATACCACTGTTTAATAGAGTACCTCACCTGTATATAACACTGTTTAATAGAGTACCTCACCTGTATATAACACTGTTTAATAGAGTACCTCACCTGTATATAACACTGTTTAATAGAATACCTCACCTGTATATAACACTGTTTAATAGAGTACCTCACCTGTATATAACACTGTTTAATAGAGTACCTCACCTGTATATAACACTGTTTAATAGAGTACCTCACCTGTATATAACACTGTTTAATAGAGTACCTCACCTGTATATAACACTGTTTAATAGAGTACCTCACCTGTATATAACACTGTTTAATAGAGTACCTCACCTGTATATAACACTGTTTAATAGAGTACCTCACCTGTATATAACACTGTTTAATAGAGTACCTCACCTGTCCAACACTGTTTAATAGAGTACCTCACCTGTATATACCACTGTTTAATAGAGTACCTCACCTGTATATACCACTGTTTAATAGAGTACCTCACCTGTATATACCACTGTTTAATAGAGTACCTCACCTGTATATAACACTGTTTAATAGAGTACCTCACCTGTATATAACACTGTTTAATAGAGTACCTCACCTGTCCAACACTGTTTAATAGAGTACCTCACCTGTCCAACACTGTTTAATAGAGTACCTCACCTGTATATACCACTGTTTAATAGAGTACCTCACCTGTATATACCACTGTTTAATAGAGTACCTCACCTGTATATAACACTGTTTAATAGAGTACCTCACCTGTATATAACACTGTTTAATAGAGTACCTCACCTGTATATAACACTGTTTAATAGAGTACCTCACCTGTATATAACACTGTTTAATAGAGTACCTCACCTGTATATAACACTGTTTAATAGAGTACCTCACCTGTCCAACACTGTTTAATAGAGTACCTCACCTGTATATACCACTGTTTAATAGAGTACCTCACCTGTATATACCACTGTTTAATAGAGTACCTCACCTGTATATAACACTGTTTAATAGAGTACCTCACCTGTATATAACACTGTTTAATAGAGTACCTCACCTGTATATAACACTGTTTAATAGAGTATCTCACCTGTATATAACACTGTTTAATAGAGTAACTCACCTGTATATAACACTGTTTAATAGAGTACCTCACCTGTATATAACACTGTTTAATAGAGTACCTCACCTGTATATAACACTGTTTAATAGAGTACCTCACCTGTATATAACACTGTTTAATAGAGTACCTCACCTGTCCAACACTGTTTAATAGAGTACCTCACCTGTCCAACACTGTTTAATAGAGTACCTCACCTGTATATAACACTGTTTAATAGAGTACCTCACCTGTATATAACACTGTTTAATAGAGTACCTCACCTGTATATAACACTGTTTAATAGAGTACCTCACCTGTCCAACACTGTTTAATAGAGTACCTCACCTGTATATACCACTGTTTAATAGAGTACCTCACCTGTATATACCACTGTTTAATAGAGTACCTCACCTGTATATACCACTGTTTAATAGAGTACCTCACCTGTATATAACACTGTTTAATAGAGTACCTCACCTGTATATAACACTGTTTAATAGAGTACCTCACCTGTCCAACATGGTTTAATAGAGTACCTCACCTGTCCAACACTGTTTAATAGAGTACCTCACCTGTATATACCACTGTTTAATAGAGTACCTCACCTGTATATACCACTGTTTAATAGAGTACCTCACCTGTATATAACACTGTTTAATAGAGTACCTCACCTGTATATAACACTGTTTAATAGAGTACCTCACCTGTATATAACACTGTTTAATAGAGTACCTCACCTGTATATAACACTGTTTAATAGAGTACCTCACCTGTATATAACACTGTTTAATAGAGTACCTCACCTGTCCAACACTGTTTAATAGAGTACCTCACCTGTATATACCACTGTTTAATAGAGTACCTCACCTGTATATACCACTGTTTAATAGAGTACCTCACCTGTATATAACACTGTTTAATAGAGTACCTCACCTGTATATAACACTGTTTAATAGAGTACCTCACCTGTATATAACACTGTTTAATAGAGTATCTCACCTGTATATAACACTGTTTAATAGAGTAACTCACCTGTATATAACACTGTTTAATAGAGTACCTCACCTGTATATAACACTGTTTAATAGAGTACCTCACCTGTATATAACACTGTTTAATAGAGTACCTCACCTGTATATAACACTGTTTAATAGAGTACCTCACCTGTATATAACACTGTTTAATAGAGTACCTCACCTGTATATAACACTGTTTAATAGAGTACCTCACCTGTATATACCACTGTTTAATAGAGTACCTCACCTGTATATACCACTGTTTAATAGAGTACCTCACCTGTATATACCACTGTTTAATACAGTACCTCACCTGTATATAACACTGTTTAATAGAGTACCTCACCTGTATATAACACTGTTTAATAGAGTACCTCACCTGTCCAACACTGTTTAATAGAGTACCTCACCTGTCCAACACTGTTTAATAGAGTACCTCACCTGTATATACCACTGTTTAATAGAGTACCTCACCTGTATATACCACTGTTTAATAGAGTACCTCACCTGTATATAACACTGTTTAATAGAGTACCTCACCTGTATATAACACTGTTTAATAGAGTACCTCACCTGTATATAACACTGTTTAATAGAGTACCTCACCTGTATATAACACTGTTTAATAGAGTACCTCACCTGTATATAACACTGTTTAATAGAGTACCTCACCTGTATATAACACTGTTTAATAGAGTACCTCACCTGTATATAACACTGTTTAATAGAGTACCTCACCTGTATATAACACTGTTTAATAGAGTACCTCACCTGTATATAACACTGTTTAATAGAGTACCTCACCTGTATATACCACTGTTTAATAGAGTACCTCACCTGTATATAACACTGTTTAATAGAGTACCTCACCTGTATATAACACTGTTTAATAGAGTACCTCACCTGTATATAACACTGTTTAATAGAGTACCTCACCTGTATATAACACTGTTTAATAGAGTACCTCACCTGTATATAACACTGTTTAATAGAGTACCTCACCTGTATATAACACTGTTTAATAGAGTACCTCACCTGTATATAACACTGTTTAATAGAGTACCTCACCTGTATATAACACTGTTTAATAGAGTACCTCACCTGTATATAACACTGTTTAATAGAGTACCTCACCTGTATATAACACTGTTTAATAGAGTACCTCACCTGTATATAACACTGTTTAATAGAGTACCTCACCTGTATATAACACTGTTTAATAGAGTACCTCACCTGTATATAACACTGTTTAATAGAGTACCTCACCTGTATATAACACTGTTTAATAGAGTACCTCACCTGTATATAACACTGTTTAATAGAATACCTCACCTGTATATAACACTGTTTAATAGAGTACCTCACCTGTATATAACACTGTTTAATAGAGTACCTCACCTGTATATAACACTGTTTAATAGAGTACCTCACCTGTCCAACACTGTTTAATAGAGTACCTCACCTGTCCAACACTGTTTAATAGAGTACCTCACCTGTATATACCACTGTTTAATAGAGTACCTCACCTGTATATACCACTGTTTAATAGAGTACCTCACCTGTATATAACACTGTTTAATAGAGTACCTCACCTGTATATAACACTGTTTAATAGAGTACCTCACCTGTATATAACACTGTTTAATAGAGTACCTCACCTGTATATAACACTGTTTAATAGAGTACCTCACCTGTATATAACACTGTTTAATAGAGTACCTCACCTGTATATAACACTGTTTAATAGAGTACCTCACCTGTATATAACACTGTTTAATAGAGTACCTCACCTGTATATAACACTGTTTAATAGAGTACCTCACCTGTATATAACACTGTTTAATAGAGTACCTCACCTGTATATAACACTGTTTAATAGAGTACCTCACCTGTATATAACACTGTTTAATAGAGTACCTCACCTGTATATAACACTGTTTAATAGAGTACCTCACCTGTATATAACACTGTTTAATAGAGTACCTCACCTGTATATAACACTGTTTAATAGAGTACCTCACCTGTATATAACACTGTTTAATAGAATACCTCACCTGTATATAACACTGTTTAATAGAGTACCTCACCTGTATATAACACTGTTTAATAGAGTACCTCACCTGTATATAACACTGTTTAATAGAGTACCTCACCTGTCCAACACTGTTTAATAGAGTACCTCACCTGTCCAACACTGTTTAATAGAGTACCTCACCTGTATATACCACTGTTTAATAGAGTACCTCACCTGTATATACCACTGTTTAATAGAGTACCTCACCTGTATATAACACTGTTTAATAGAGTACCTCACCTGTATATAACACTGTTTAATAGAGTACCTCACCTGTATATAACACTGTTTAATAGAGTACCTCACCTGTATATAACACTGTTTAATAGAGTACCTCACCTGTATATAACACTGTTTAATAGAGTACCTCACCTGTATATAACACTGTTTAATAGAGTACCTCACCTGTATATAACACTGTTTAATAGAGTACCTCACCTGTATATAACACTGTTTAATAGAGTACCTCACCTGTATATAACACTGTTTAATAGAGTACCTCACCTGTATATAACACTGTTTAATAGAGTACCTCACCTGTATATAACACTGTTTAATAGAGTACCTCACCTGTATATAACACTGTTTAATAGAGTACCTCACCTGTATATAACACTGTTTAATAGAGTACCTCACCTGTATATAACACTGTTTAATAGAGTACCTCACCTGTATATAACACTGTTTAATAGAGTACCTCACCTGTATATAACACTGTTTAATAGAGTACCTCACCTGTATATAACACTGTTTAATAGAGTACCTCACCTGTATATAACACTGTTTAATAGAGTACCTCACCTGTATATAACACTGTTTAATAGAGTACCTCACCTGTATATAACACTGTTTAATAGAGTACCTCACCTGTATATAACACTGTTTAATAGAGTACCTCACCTGTATATAACACTGTTTAATAGAGTACCTCACCTGTATATAACACTGTTTAATAGAGTAACTCACCTGTATATAACACTGTTTAATAGAGTACCTCACCTGTATATAACACTGTTTAATAGAGTACCTCACCTGTATATAACACTGTTTAATAGAGTACCTCACCTGTATATAACACTGTTTAATAGAGTACCTCACCTGTATATAACACTGTTTAATAGAGTACCTCACCTGTATATACCACTGTTTAATAGAGTACCTCACCTGTATATACCACTGTTTAATAGAGTACCTCACCTGTATATACCACTGTTTAATACAGTACCTCACCTGTATATAACACTGTTTAATAGAGTACCTCACCTGTATATAACACTGTTTAATAGAGTACCTCACCTGTATATAACACTGTTTAATAGAGTACCTCACCTGTATATAACACTGTTTAATAGAGTACCTCACCTGTATATAACACTGTTTAATAGAGTACCTCACCTGTATATAACACTGTTTAATAGAGTACCTCACCTGTATATAACACTGTTTAATAGAGTACCTCACCTGTATATAACACTGTTTAATAGAGTACCTCACCTGTATATAACACTGTTTAATAGAGTACCTCACCTGTATATAACACTGTTTAATAGAGTACCTCACCTGTATATAACACTGTTTAATAGAGTACCTCACCTGTATATAACACTGTTTAATAGAGTACCTCACCTGTATATAACACTGTTTAATAGAGTACCTCACCTGTATATAACACTGTTTAATAGAGTACCTCACCTGTATATAACACTGTTTAATAGAGTACCTCACCTGTATATAACACTGTTTAATAGAGTACCTCACCTGTATATAACACTGTTTAATAGAGTACCTCACCTGTATATAACACTGTTTAATAGAATACCTCACCTGTATATAACACTGTTTAATAGAGTACCTCACCTGTATATAACACTGTTTAATAGAGTACCTCACCTGTATATAACACTGTTTAATAGAGTACCTCACCTGTCCAACACTGTTTAATAGAGTACCTCACCTGTCCAACACTGTTTAATAGAGTACCTCACCTGTATATACCACTGTTTAATAGAGTACCTCACCTGTATATACCACTGTTTAATAGAGTACCTCACCTGTATATAACACTGTTTAATAGAGTACCTCACCTGTATATAACACTGTTTAATAGAGTACCTCACCTGTATATAACACTGTTTAATAGAGTACCTCACCTGTATATAACACTGTTTAATAGAGTACCTCACCTGTATATAACACTGTTTAATAGAGTACCTCACCTGTATATAACACTGTTTAATAGAGTACCTCACCTGTATATAACACTGTTTAATAGAGTACCTCACCTGTATATAACACTGTTTAATAGAGTACCTCACCTGTATATAACACTGTTTAATAGAGTACCTCACCTGTATATAACACTGTTTAATAGAGTACCTCACCTGTATATAACACTGTTTAATAGAGTACCTCACCTGTATATAACACTGTTTAATAGAGTACCTCACCTGTATATAACACTGTTTAATAGAGTACCTCACCTGTATATAACACTGTTTAATAGAGTACCTCACCTGTATATAACACTGTTTAATAGAATACCTCACCTGTATATAACACTGTTTAATAGAGTACCTCACCTGTATATAACACTGTTTAATAGAGTACCTCACCTGTATATAACACTGTTTAATAGAGTACCTCACCTGTCCAACACTGTTTAATAGAGTACCTCACCTGTCCAACACTGTTTAATAGAGTACCTCACCTGTATATACCACTGTTTAATAGAGTACCTCACCTGTATATACCACTGTTTAATAGAGTACCTCACCTGTATATAACACTGTTTAATAGAGTACCTCACCTGTATATAACACTGTTTAATAGAGTACCTCACCTGTATATAACACTGTTTAATAGAGTACCTCACCTGTATATAACACTGTTTAATAGAGTACCTCACCTGTATATAACACTGTTTAATAGAGTACCTCACCTGTATATAACACTGTTTAATAGAGTACCTCACCTGTATATAACACTGTTTAATAGAGTACCTCACCTGTATATAACACTGTTTAATAGAGTACCTCACCTGTATATAACACTGTTTAATAGAGTACCTCACCTGTATATAACACTGTTTAATAGAGTACCTCACCTGTATATAACACTGTTTAATAGAGTACCTCACCTGTATATAACACTGTTTAATAGAGTACCTCACCTGTATATAACACTGTTTAATAGAGTACCTCACCTGTATATAACACTGTTTAATAGAGTACCTCACCTGTATATAACACTGTTTAATAGAGTACCTCACCTGTATATAACACTGTTTAATAGAGTACCTCACCTGTATATAACACTGTTTAATAGAGTACCTCACCTGTATATAACACTGTTTAAAGAATACGAGGATCCATCGTGAGAATTGGCCACAACAAGGAACTTCTCTTCACCCACCGAGAAGAATTCCCAGTCCACCGCACTGCAAAGATCAAACCACAGTGGAGTGTTTAGGCACCAGGAGTGTAACAGGTGTGTACCAGGTGTGTACCGGGTGTGTACCGGTGTGTGTACCTGGTGTGTACCGGGTGTGTACCGGGTGTGTACCAGGTGTGTACCGGGAGTGTACCGAGTGTAACAGGTGTGTACCAGGTGTGTACCGGGTGTGTACCGGGTGTGTACCGGGTGTGTACCGGGTGTGTACCAGGTGTGTACCAGGTTTGTTGTTCATGTGTCTGACGCATCGCTCCAAAGGGATTAAGTTGTTTAAATTGAATTGGAGAGAGGACAATGAGGTAAAGAATACGTTGTAAAGGACAAAACAAGGCTTTTATAGAGAACTGAATGCCCTCTGGTGTGGCTCAGTGGACTAACCTGTTTGTGACGATGTCCTGGAACTTAACGAAGGTTTGTGTGATCACGTTCAGTTCGTAGATGGTTGAGTTGATGTTGTAGTGACTAGGGCCTCTCTCGTTCAGTTTCTGGCCATTAGCCACCGCCAGGAAGTACCGATCCTTGACCTGGAACATCTCCCAGTCCGTCGCTCCCACCGTCTGCAGGGGTCAGAGGTTAGGGGTCAAGGAGAAGGTTCAAGGTCAGTAAAAAAAACATCCCAGAAATGTTCCATACACACAAAAGCTTATTTTCCTCACATGTGTTTACATCCCTGTTAGTGAACATTCCTCCTTTGACAAGATAATCCATCCACCTGACAGGTGTGGCAGATCAAGAAGCTGATTAAACAGCATGATCATTACACAGGTGCACCCTGTGCTGGGGACAATGAAAGGCCACTTTAAAATGTGCAACACAATGCCACAGATGTGTAAAGTTGAGGGAGCGAGCAACCATAGACCATGTGTAGGGCGTTGTGTGGGCAAGCGGCTTGCTGATGTCAACATTGTGAACAGAGTGGCCCATGGTGGGGTTATGGTATGGGCAGGAATAAGCTACAGACGACGAACACAATTGCATTTTATCGATGGCAATTTGAATACACAGAGATACCGTGATGAGATCCTGAGGCCCATTGTTGAGCCACTCATCCACAGCCATCACCTCATGTTTCAGCATGATAATGCACGGCCCCATGTTGAAAGGATCTGGACACAATTCCTGGAAGCTGAAAATGTCCCAGTTCTTCCATGGCCTGTATACTCAGACATGTCACCCATTGAGCATGTTTGGGATGCTCTGGATCGACCTGTACAACAGCATGTTCCAGTTTCTGTCAACATCCAGCAACTTCACACAGCCATTGAAGAGGAGTGGGACAACATTCCACAGACCACAATCAACATCCTGATCAATCAACGGCCTGATCAATCAACAGTCTGATCAACTCCATGTGAAGGAGATGTTTTCGCGCTGCATGAGGCAAATGGTGGTCACACCAGATACTGCCTGGTTTTCTGTGAATGTCACGTCTTCTCCCGCGTTGCCGGGATACTAACCACCAGTCCTGGGATCCATCATTACGCACACCTGGACTCCATAACCTCACGTATTACCTCCCCTGTACCTGGCCCTCCGTTAGCTTCTTTCCCCAGTCAGCATTGTGTTTCATGTCTCTACACTACTGGTGTTCTATTGTCCCATGTTCCGTTTATTACTAAACTCACCACCTTGTTTTCTGACTCCCAGCGTCTACGTGACAGAGAAGGAGATGTGTCGCGCCGCTTGAGACAAATCCTTTTCACACCAGATACTGACTGGTTTTCTGATCCTACTTTTTTTTAAAGTTCAAAAGTAATCTGTGACCAACAGATGCATATCTGTATTCCCCAGTCATGTGAAATCCATAGATTAGGGTCAAATGAATTCATTTCAAATGACTGATTTCCTTATATGAACTGTAACTCAATAAAATCTTTGAAATTGTTGCATGTTTCGTTTATATCTTTGTTCAGTACAGTTCTGGGTTAACTTTCGCTCAGATTCAGACAACGATGGAGATCAGGGCATATCCTGGAGAAGAAACAGCTTGAGTAATGATTGGTGGTTTCATCATGTGGTGTTATGTACAGGACATCTAGTCTGTCTGCCAGGAGGACTAGAACAACAGTCTGATGTTATAAAGCTGTGAAGTCTCTGTCTGCCAGGAGGACTAGAGCAACAGTCTGATGTTATAAAGCTGTGAAGTCTCTGTCTGAGGGGAGAACTAGAGCAACAGTCTGATGTTATAAAGCTGTGAAGTCTCTGTCTGAGGGGAGAACTAGAGCAACAGTCTGATGTTATAAAGCTGTGAAGTCTCTGTCTGCATACCAAATGGCACCCTAATCCATATTTAGTGCACTAGTTTTGACAAGGGCTCGTGGGGAACGTAGGGATTTAAAAGTGCTATTTGGGATGTACCTTCTTTGACCCACCCAAAAGAACTTGTCAAAACAGCCATGATGGCTTCAAGCGTAACTAACCGGGCTGGAATTTCCCCCCGAGCTCAGAGACCAAATGTCTTTCTGATGTCTAACATGTGGTGGGGGGGCTACCAACTACAGTCTACTGTTGATATGTACACAGGATGATAAGTGATTTAACTTGTACTTCACTCGTTAATTATACCCTGCTTGCTTTCAAACCGTACAGCAGAGGTAGAGGTCTATTGATACATCCTTCTATAGTCAGCTTTAAGACTCAGTCCCAGGTGGCACCCTAGTCCCTATGAGCCCTGGTCAAACGTAATGCACTATATAGGGAATAGGGTGCGTTTGGACACAGACCCAGAACCACAACAGCCTCTTGTTCAGGATTGATCTTCTGTTGGACAGCAGTCAAGGAAACTATTTTCTCCTAGCATTAAACGGTCACAACAGACTGAAACCATCGAAGAAAAACCCCCACAGAGCCATAAACACAGAGCTGTGATGTTTTAGAGTGATATTTTAGAGAGTGATTGTGATTGCACTGAGTCAACAGGTATAGAGCAGGAGGTGAAACACTGTCTATACTTTTGTCATGTATACTAAATGCCATCTATCATCTCTGTATTCAAAGGATCAGCGCTAGGTCGGGGGCTAGGTCAGCTAGCCAGCTAGGTCTAGGCCGGGGGGGCAGCTAGGTCGGGGGGGCAGCTAGGCCGGGGGGCAGCTAGGTCGGGGCAGCTAGGTCGGGGGCAGCTAGGCTGGGGGGCAGCTAGGTCGGGGGCAGCTAGGTCGGGGGCAGCTAGGTCGGGGGAAGCTAGGCCGGGGGCAGCTAAGCCGCATATTCCATTTGAGTTAACATTAATAAACCCGTTCAGAGATCAGGTTCATACCCGTTTGTCTATGGCCGGATAAGATCAATTTCCTAAGAGGGATTCAACTTAATTGATTCCTTTTGAGTTTACAATCATTTATATTTTCTATGAGTAACAATGTGGGGAGCTCCACACGGCTGATGATTCTATCATAAAGAAAGCTACAGAGTATCGACTCTGAGTCTAGCCTTGATTTATCCAGGCTTCTTATCGTGATGAGCAAGACTAAGTAGTAAACCTCTGAGTCTGCATGATGTTATTTCTGTGTGTTGAAGTCAGTCTGCCCTCTAATGCCCTGCAGCGTGTCTGACTGACTGAGGTTACAGCTGGAGACGAGGTTCACAGCAGAGGAGCTGAGTATGTTCCCACCTCCCAGATGATTCCTTCTCCTTTTCATCTCTCTTCCTCTCTCCTCCTCTATCCTCTCCTCTCTCCTCCTCTTCCTCCTCCATCCTCTCTTCTCTCTCCTCCTCTCTTCTCTCTCCTTCTCTCTCCACCTCCTCCTCTTTCCTCTCTCCTCCTCCATCCTCTCCTCTCTCCTCCTCTTCCTCTCTCCTCCTCAATCCTCTCCTCCTCTTCCTCTCTCCTTCTCCTTCTCTCTCCACCTCCTCCTCTTTCCTCTCTCCACCTCCATCCTCTCCTCTCTCCTCCTCCTCCTCTCTCTACCTCCTCCTCCATCCTCCTCTCTTCTCTCTCCTCCTCCTCTTTCCTCTCTCCTCTTCCTCCTCTCTCCTCTTTCCACTCTCCTCCTCTCTCCTCCTCCATCCTCTCCTCTTCTCTCTCCTCTTCCTCCTCTCCACCTCTCTCCTCTTTCCACTCTCCTCCGCTCTCCTCCAGCCATAAGAGGTAATTCATCTCCCGTAAATAGTGCTGAGGATTTACTGTTTTCTGAGTTCGGTTACAGTTTTTTTCACTTTCGGTTTCGATGTATTCATTCACAATAAATGTGTTATTTGGGTTCGATGCTGCAACAACACAGACTAAAACAATTGATGGTAGTGACTGCCCATCACTGTCACTTCATAAGGCTCCAATCATCATTTATTCACAACACTTTACTTCACATAATGATGATTATTTAATTAATAAAACCCCAATGATGCTCGTGACGGCCCATTTCTGCATATCACTTATTAATAAACCATTGTTTATTCACAATACACTACTTTAATAAAGTAATGTATTGTGTATTGTCTTCCCCTATGGGATTATTCTGAAGAAGTCCATTGAAACGTCAATCATTTACTGGCTACAGGCTAGCTGGCTACTGGCTAGCTGGCTAGCTGGCTGGCTGGCTGGCTGGCTGGCTAGATGGCTGGCTAGCTGGCTAGCTGGCTGTCTGCATAGCTGGCTAGCTTACTGGCTAGCTGCCTGCTGTCCTACCAAATCCACAGTAATTCTTCACAGTAGATAAGGAATACTTTTAACACTGCCAAATAACAACTATCAGATTAGATGTAATCAACCGCTCTCTATCCCTTTCATGTCTCTCTCCCTCTCTATGTCTGCCGGGCTCTCGGCAAGAACCAATGAGGGCAGGCAGCTGTAGACACAATGGTTTCAGGTCATTGTAGTTAATTACCACTTTTATTGCACTTAAAGCTACCATATGTACGTTTTTGGGCGACCTGACCAAATTCACATAGAAATGTGATTTATAGATCTTTGCATGCAGTTGAAAGCATGTCTAATAACAGTAGATCTGTTCTGTGTGTGCTATTTATATACTTCCTGTTCTGAAGTTAAGTTTTTGTGGCTTTCACTTTTAAATAGCTGAATATACAATTTTTTGGTTAGGGAAAATATATTTTGCTGCAGTTTAGATGGTACAATGATTCTCCACAAAATGACTGCTAACTGAAATCAGGCGAACTATTACAATTTTAGCAAAGAGGAAATGACGGCGCGATTTCTGCAAAGTGAATCTTTAACTATAAGGAGTTGGACAACAGAGAAAAAATATCTCTAGAGAAACGGCACAAGTTGTGACTTGAGCAGTAAAACCCAGAACTAAACGGAATCTAAAAATTAACTGGTAACTTTCCCCAAATCCCCAGGTTTTTCCAGAAATCCCAATTGGACTATTCTCTTGATTTTATTATTATTTTATTGAATCTTTCTTCTAAATAAAGGGGAAACTTCCAACCGGGATTTTGCAGCCCTAGCTATGCCTCGTAGCTACTAAGTGGACCATCTCACCTTGATGTATTGAAATGGCTGGAACATTCCTCCCAGCCAGATGTATATGGTGGAGTTGATGTTGGTGGATATTCCATTGAAAGTGTTGGCCACCACCAGGAAGTGGTATGGGCCCACGGAAAAGAACTCCCAGTCGTAGGCACCAGAAGTCTCGAGGGTCTGATTCACCTCAAACACCTTGGTCCCTGGGTTCCACCGGTAAATCACACTGTCGATGTTGTGATTGTTGTCACCTATAAAATACACGGACGGGATTGTATACCACAGCACAAACTGTACCTTGCAACCTTTCACCAAGACAAAACATAT